>NC_042620.1:7125289-7217789 GCF_901001135.1 Rhinatrema bivittatum | reverse complement strand
TACTGTGTACAATTCTGGTCGCCGCATCTCAAAAAAGATATAATTGCGATGGAGAAGGTACAGAGAAGGGCAACCAAAATGATAAAGGGGATGGAACAGCTCCCCTATGAGGAAAGGCTGAAGAGGTTAGGGCTGTTTAGCTTGGAGAAGAGACGACTGAGGGGGGATATGATAGAGGTCTTTAAGATCATGACAGGTCTAGAACGGGTAAATGTGACTCGGTTATTTACTCTTTCGGATAAGCGGACTAGGGGGCACTCCATGAAGTTAGCATGTGGCACATTTAAAACTAATTGGAGAAAGTTCTTTTTCACTCAACATACAATAAAGCTCTGGAATTTGTTGCCAGAGGATGTAGTTAGTGCAGTAGGGATGTGCAGAGGGACGCCATTCGTTGCATTCGTGATTCGGATTCGTCGGGGAGCAGATACGTTGCATTCGGTCGTATGGCGCCCCGATGCGTTATTACGGCGATTTGTATTCGTGTCCCAGCTAAAATTCAAATTAACTACAACCCCCCTCCCTCCTGACCTCCCTAAGACTTACCAAACCTCCCTGGTGGTCCAGCGGGGGGTCCGGGAACCAACCCCTGCACTCACACCCTTGGTGCCGGTTTCATCATGGCGCCGATAGCCTTTATCACAGGGGCTACCGGTGCCATTGGTCAGCCCCTGTCACATGGCCATCGGCACCATCTTGTGCTCCTACCATGTGACAGGGGCTGACCAATGGCACCGGTAGCCTGTTGGACCCCCAGGGACTTTTGGCCAGCTTGGGGGGGGGCCTCCTGACCCCCACAAGACTTGCCAAAAATCTAGCGGGGGTCCGGGAGCAACCTCCTGCACGCCGGCTGTCCAATGCCAGTCCTCAAAATGGCGCTGATCGCCTTTGCCCTCACTATGTCACAGGTACTGATGGTCGGCCCCTGTGACATAGTGAGGGCAAAGGCGATCAGTGCCATTTTGAATACTGGCAGCAGATCGCCTTTGCCCTCACTATGTCAAAGAGGCCGACCGTCGGTACCTGTGACATAGTGAGGGCAAAGGCAATCGGCGCCATTTTGAGTACTGGCATCGGACAGCCGGCATGCAGGAGGTCGCTCCTGGACCCCTGCTGGATTTTTGGCAAGTCTTGTAGGGGTCAGGAGGCCCCCCCAAGCTGGCCAAAAATCCCTGGGGGTCCAACGGGGGTCCCGGAGCGACCTCTTGCACTCCGGCCATCCGATGCCAGTACTCAAAATGGCGCCGATAGCCTTTGCCCATACTATGTCACAGGGGCTACCGGTGCCATTGGTCAGCCCCTGTCACATGGTAGGAGCACAAGATGGCGCCGATGGCCATGTGACAGGGACTGACCAATGACACCGGTAGCCCCTGGGACAAAGGCTATCGGCGCCATGATGAAACCGGCACCGAGGGTGTGAGTGCAGGGGATGGTTCCCGGACCCCCCGCTGGACCACCAGGGAGTTTTGGTAAGTCTTGGGGGGGTTTAGGAGGGTGGGGGGTTTGTTTAAATTTGTATTTAGGTGGCCGTATAATTCGGCGAAGATTCATGTATTCGTGGGGAATCGCGATACGTTTCGCTTCCCCATGAATACTACGAATAGTGCAATATACGTTGCGGATCGGCAATACGGCGAAAACGAATGCACACCGCTATAGTGCAGTTAGTGTAGCTATGTTTAAAAAAGGATTGGATAAGTTCTTGGAGGAGAAGTCCATTAATGGCTATTAATCAAGTTTACTTAGGGAATAGCCTCTGATATTAATTGCATCAGTAGCATGGGATCTTCTTAGTGTTTGGGTAATTGCCAGGTTCTTGTGGCCTGGATTGGCCACTGTTGGAAACAGGATGCTGGGCTTGATGGACCCTTGGTCTGACCCAGTATGGCCTGTTCTTATATTCTTATCCTCAAGTCTTTAGGGATCCACAGTGTTTATCCCATGCCCTTTTGAATTTGTTTACTATTTTCACCCCTCAGCACCTCCTCCGGAAGGGCATTCCAAGCATCCACCACTCTCTCCATGAATAAATATTTCCTTATCTTGGTTCTAGTCTCCCCCCCCCCCCCCCCCCCCAGATTTTCAATTCATGTCCCTCTAGTTCTACAGTTTCCATTCCAACAAAAAGGTTCAATGTTTGCACATTGCTAAATCGTTTTAGGTATCTGAAGGTCTGTATCCTAGCTCCCCGCACCTCCTATCTTCCATGGTATTCGTATTCAGTTACTTCATAAGTCTTCTGATAAAAACCCCACACCATTTTGATTGCCCTGCCTGGACCCCTCCATCCTGTCTCTATCCTTTTTGAGATATGGGAGACTGGAGAGTGTGGATTGGTCTGTAATACTCATTTTTGGGGACTGGAGAGTGTGGATTGGTCTGTAATACTCATTTTCGGGGGCTGGAGAGTGTGGCTTGGTCTGTAATATGGTCCAAAGAAGCGAAGCAGAAGACGATCTCGTATAGCCAGAAGACAATAGTGGTCGGTTTTGAGGAGAGACAAAATGGCTGCCTACTGAGAGCACGGAAACGCTCGGCTCTTAATCCGTTTCGTTTTTCCTCTTTGAAACTTTGCCTTTTTGCTGAAAGAAAAAAGAGAAACACTTTTGATATCGTTTGCATTTACATCTGAGAGAGACACTGCAATGTGATTTTTCTTCCGATCCAGATTATCTACATTTTATGGACAAAAAGTCTGGTTATATCCGGACCTTGAAAAGAACACGCAAATGCGGAGAAGGAAATTCATTGCCCTTAGACAGGATTTGTTATCGAAGGGGGGAAAATTCATGCTGAAATATCCATGTAGATGCATAGTAGATTATATGAATGGTAAATATGTCTTTACAGACCCGGAACAGCTAAAAATGCTTTTGGGAACAACATTACAAACGCCCGGTAATTTAATGCAGGAGGTCCAGTAATTTTCCTTATGTTTATTTGTAATTGAACTGCTCCATTTTCCTGTCGTCTCTCCCCTTGATTTCCTAAAGCTTTATGGGGAAAGGTTATTTTTGTTTTGTAGTAAATTTACCATTTGAAAACATTTCTGTAACCCTATATTTCTTAATCAAGAAACTTCTTGTAAATTCGTTTAAATATGCAATAAAAAAAAAAAAAAAGAAGACAATAGTGGTAAGAGGAGACCACTCGTAGTAAATGAAGGGAATCCTTTATTAAATGAAGGGAATCCTTTATTAAATTACTAAGATTAAAATCACTCAGGCCAAGTTTCGCCCTAGTATGGGGCTGCGTCAGGGGCTGTAAAACAATGATATACTAATACATTAACAAGTAATACAAGCACAAGCATTATCCTGTTTCAAAACAATGAACACTGATATGCTAAAGATAATCTCGCACATTCTGTAAAATGAAAAAACATATATATGTTATAGGGGCACAAATAAATGCATAGATATATGAAGATCTGAGGAGATAAAGGAAAATGGACAGATAATTAAATACCAGGCACTCAAATAAAAAAAAAAAAATACAAGATTGTATATATGCATTGTTTTACCTTACAACAATCACAGACTTATATTGTGTATGGAAAATTAGCAAAAATCTGTGTTCTCTGATGGCTGCTGCACATTCCTTATAGTTAGATCGTCAGTACATCACTGCCTTGCCTGGAAATGAGAGCAATTATGGATATTTAATGGATTATATGTTTTTCTTCTCAACTTGAGCTAAAAAAGTAGCTTCTTGACTGATTGAAATGTGAATTACATTCTGCATATCAATAAAAAAAAGCTTCTCCCATTTCCAGGCAAGGCAACGATGTATGATGATCTAACTATAAGTTATGTGCAGTAGCCATTGGAGAACACTGCTTTCGCTGAGAGTGGAGAGTCTGGATTAGTCTGTAATACTCAATATTGGGGACTAGAGAGTGTGGATTGGAGAGTAATACTCAATATTGGGGACTAAAGAGTGTGGATTGGAGAGTAATACTCAATATTGGGGACTAAAGAGTGTGGATTGGAGAGTAATACTCAATATTGGGGACTAAAGAGTGTGGATTGGAGAGTAATACTCAATATTGGGGACTAAAGAGTGTGGATTGGAGAGTAATACTCAATATTGGGGACTAAAGAGTGTGGATTGGAGCAGCGGTTCTCAACCGGTGCTTGGCGACACACCAGTGTGTCGCCAAGCACCGGCAGGTGTGTCGCGTGGCTCCCGGTCCCTCCCGCTGCTCGTTCTTCCCTGCTGCCGTTGCCGCCGGGCTATCAGCACGTTCAAGCCCAGCGGCAACGGCAGCGGTGCAAAAAAAAAAAAAAAAGCTGTGGCATCCGCGGCTGGCCTTTTCTTCTTCCCGCGCCTGCATTTCCCCCCCCCCCGGACCAGGAAGTGATACGCGGTGCGCGGGAAGAAGAAAGGCCGTGCCGCGTGATAAACTAGCAGCGGCCGCTGCAGCATCGGCCCCCAAGCTATTGCAGCAGACGGTAATCGGGAGAGGAGAGAGCAGCAGGAGCCTCCCGCGATCGATGGAATTCTTCCTTATTGGCCTGCGGGGGCTGGAGGAGGAGGAGCAGCTACCGTTGGGGGGGGGGGGGGAGGGAGAGAGAGAGGAAGTGAGTGACAGAAAGAGAGAGAAGCAGCCAGCCAGCCTGTGTGTGAGAGAATGTGTGTGATTGAGAGCCTGTGTGTAAGTGAGAGAATGTATTTGATCGAGAGTATGTGTGTGATTGAGAGAAACTGGTCAGAGAGCTGATGTATGTGTATATGTGAGAGACAATGAAAGTGACTGCTCAAGGAGATGACTGATGTGTATGTGAGACAGTCAGGGATGTGTGTTTGTGTGTGTGTGAGAGAGAGGAGAGAGAGAGAAAAAGCATGGAAGTGAGAAATCTGGGTATGTGAGAAAGCATGGGAGTGGGAAGCCTGTGTGTGTGCATGTATATGAGAGAGACTGGTTGGTAAGGTGACGGTGTGACTGGTGTGTATGTGAATGTGAGAGAGAGAATGTGATTCAGGGAATGAGAAGCCTGTGCACGTGGAGAGCGAGCATGGAAATGAGAGAGAGAGACTGGTGTGTGTGTATGTGTGTGTAACAGAGAAAGTGATTATGGGAATGAGAAGCCTGTGCATGTGAAGAGAGTGAGCATGGGAGTGAGAACCTGGGTGTGTGTGAGACACAGCATGGGAGGGAGAAGCCTGTGTATGTAAGACAGAACATGGAAGTGGGAAGCCTGTGTATGTGTGTGTATGCATGCATGAGAGAGATCAGGTGACGGGTGTGTGTGTATGTGTATGTGGGAATAAGAAGCCTGTGCATGTGAAGAGTGAGCATGGGAGTGTGTGAGATACAGCACGGGAGTGAGAAGCCTGTATATCTGAAAGAGAACATGGGAGTGGGAAGCCTGTGTGTGTGTATGCATGAGAGAGATCAGGTGACGGGTGTGTGTGTATGTGTGAGAGAGAGAAAGTGATTATGGGAATGAAAAGCCTGTGCAGGTGAAGAGTGGGCATGGGAGTGAGAAACCTGTGTGTGTGTGAGACACAGCATGGGAGTGAGAAGCCTGTATATCTGAAAGAGAACATGAGAGTGGGAAGCCTATGTGTGTGTGTATATGCATGAGAGAGATCAAGTGACTGGTGTGTGTTTTGTGTGTATGTGAGAGAGAGAAAGAAAGTGATTATGGGAATAAGAAGCCTGTGCATGTGAAGAGTGAGCATGGGAGTGTGTGAGATACAGCACGGGAGTGAGAAGCCTGTATATCTGAAAGAGAACATGGGAGTGGGAAGCCTGTGTGTGTGTATGCATGAGAGAGATCAGGTGACTGGTGTGTGTGTATGTGTGAGAGAAAGAAAGTGATTATGGGAATGAGAAGCCTGTGCATGTGGAGAGAACAAGCATGGGAGTGAGAGACTGGTGAGTGTATGTGAGAAAGAGAAAGTGATTATGAGAGTGAGAAGCCCATATATGTAAGTGGAACACGGGAGTGGGAAGCCTGTGTGTGTGTGTATGGCATGAGAGAAACTGTTCAGGAAGGTGACTGGTGTGTTTGTCAAAGACTGGGAGATGATTGGTGTGTGAGAGACAGAAACTGGTCATGGGGGCATGACTGGTATGGTGTGTGTGTGTGTGAGAGACATGGGCCCTAAGGAAGAGGACCATGAGTATAGAGCTTAGCCACTACTGCTGCTTCTGGTGTGTGCTACAGCCTGCATGGAAGAGGAGTAGGACAGCTGCTGGAGGGGGTAAGTAAAGGTGGCTTTTTAAGTTTATTTTTCTTGATTGACTGCCATTTTAATTATTTAATATTATGTGATGTGTCTGCTTTTTTTGAAATATTTTATTGGTGTTTGGAGAATTTTTAATAGTTTTTATGAGTTTTTAATTGTTGGATGTTATTCTGTTCATAGTTGTTGTGAAACATTTATTCTGCTTATTAGTATAGTTTTACAATTATTTCTGTGTGGGGATCTATAGCTGCTTGTTAGTTCTGTTTTCCTAATAAGAGGTGTATTGGTTTTTTAGGGCCTGATTTTAATATTTATAGTGTTGCCTTTTCATAGATAGGGTTGCTCCTGTTTGAGTGTATTCCATAATACAGGTGTAACTGTGTGTGGATTAGTTTATGTGCATTACTACAGATCCTGGGAGTATGTTAGGTCGGTTCTGTGTCTGTTACAGAGATATTTTACTAGCATGTAAGTGTTTTATCAGTCTTATTTGTTGCGTTTTCTCAAGAGGACATGCATTGGTGGTAAACTGCTGTCTTTTCATAAGTAGGGCTATTGAGCCTGAAAGTAGAAGGAGTTTGAGTTGCTGTTACTGAGATGACACCAGAACCAGAATATCTTTTTTGTAGATGAGTTGAATGGGGAATGTCATAATTCTGCTTTACATCCATTATTGTGGATCAGGGGGGTTCCCGTGGATGCAAACTGTACATTTACATCTAGCCCTGTGACGATCATGGGTCAGTGTGTCACGCATGTGAGAACCATCTGTCAGGTGTGTCCCGACAGAAAAAAGGTTGAGAACCACTGGATTGGAGAGTAATACTCAATATTGGAGGCTGGAGAGTGTAGAGAGGACAGTAATACTCAATAATGGAGACTGGAGAGTGGACAGTAATACTCGATATTGGAGGCTGGAGAATGTGGCTTGGACAGTAATACTCAATATTGGAGAGTGGAGAGTGGACAGTAATACTCAATACTGGAAGCTGGAGAATGTGGCTTGGACAGTAATACTCAATATTGGAGGCTGGAGAGTGTAGAGTGGACAGTAATACTCAATATTGGAAGCTGAAGAATGTGGTTTGGACAGTAATACTCAATACTGGGAGCTGGAGAATGTGGCTTGGACAGTAATACTCAATATTGGAGGCTGGAGAGTGTAGAGTGGACAGTAATACTCAATATTGGAAGCTGGAGAATGTGGTTTGGACAGTAATACTCAATACTGGAAGCTGGAGAATGTGGCTTGGACAGTAATACTCAATATTGGAGGCTGGGGAGTGTAGAGTGGACAGTAATACTCAATATTGGAGGCTAGAGAATGTGGAATAGACAGTAATACTCAATATTGGAGGCTGGGGAGTATAGAGTGGACAGTAATACTCAATACTGGAAGCTGGAGAATGTGGTTTGGACAGTAATACTCAATATTGGAGGCTGGGGAGTATAGAGTGGACAGTAATACTCAATACTGGAAGCTGGAGAATGTGGCTTGGACAGTAATTCTCAATACTGGAGGCTGGGGAGTGTAGAGTGGACAGTAATACTCAATATTGGAGGCTGGAGAATGTGGCATAGACAGTAATACTCAATATTGGAGGCTGGGGAGTATAGAGTGGACAGTAATACTCAATACTGGAAGCTGGAGAATGTGGCTTGGACAGTAATACTCAATATTGGAGGCTGGAGAGTGTAGAGTGGACAGTAATACTCAATATTGGAGGCTGGAGAATGTGGCATAGACAGTAATACTCAATATTGGAGGCTGGAGAGTGTAGAGTGGACAGTAATACTCAATATTGGAAGCTGGAGAATGTGGTTTGGACAGTAATTCTCAATATTGGAGGCTGGAGAATGTGGCATAGACAGTAATACTCAATATTGGAGGCTGGAGAGTGTAGAGTGGACAGTAATACTCAATATTGGAAGCTGGAGAATGTGGTTTGGACAGTAATACTCAATATTGGAGGCTGGAGAGTGTAGAGTGGACAGTAATACTCAATACTGGAAGCTGGAGAATGTGGTTTGGACAGCAATACTCAATATTGGAGGCTGGAGAGTGTAGAGTGGACAGTAATACTCAATACTGGAAGCTGGAGAATGTGGTTTGGACAGCAATACTCAATATTGGAGGCTGGAGAGTGTAGAGTGGACAGTAATACTCAATATTGGAAGCTGGAGAATGTGGTTTGGACAGTAATACTCAATATTGGAGGCTGGAGAGTGTAGAGTGGACAGTAATACTCAATATTGGAGGCTGGAGAATGTGGCATAGACAGTAATACTCAATACTGGAAGCTGGAGAATGTGGCTTGGACAGTAATACTCAATATTGGAGGCTGGAGAATGTGGTTTGGACAGTAATACTCAATATTGGAGGCTGGAGAGTGTAGAGTGGACAGTAATACTCAATACTGGAAGCTGGAGAATGTGGTTTGGACAGCAATACTCAATATTGGAGGCTGGAGAGTGTAGAGTGGACAGTAATACTCAATATTGGAAGCTGGAGAATGTGGTTTGGGACAGTAATACTCAATATTGGAGGCTGGAGAGTGTAGAGTGGACAGTAATACTCAATATTGGAGGCTGGAGAATGTGGCATAGACAGTAATACTCAATACTGGAAGCTGGAGAATGTGGGTTTGGACAGCAATACTCAATATTGGAGGCTGGAGAGTGTAGAGTGGACAGTAATACTCAATATTGGAAGCTGGAGAATGTGGTTTGGACAGTAATACTCAATATTGGAGGCTGGAGAGTGTAGAGTGGACAGTAATACTCAATATTGGAGGCTGGAGAATGTGGCATAGACAGTAATACTCAATACTGGAAGCTGGAGAATGTGGCTTGGACAGTAACACTCAATATTGGAGGCTGGAGAGTGTAGAGTGGACAGTAATACTCAATATTGGAGGCTGGAGAATGTGGCATAGACAGTAATACTCAATACTGGAAGCTGGAAAATGTGGCATAGACAGTAATACTCAATATTGGAGGCTGGGGAGTGTAGAGTGGACAGTAATACTCAATATTGGAGGCTGGAGAGTGTAGAGTGGACAGTAATACTCAGTACTGGAAGCTGGAGAATGTGGCTTGGACAGTAATACTCAATACTGGAAGCTGGAGAATGTGGTTTGGACAGTAATACTCAATATTGGAGGCTGGAGAGTGTAGAGTGGACAGTAATACTCAATATTGGAGGCTGGAGAATGTGGCTTGGACAGTAATACTCAATATTGGAGGCTGGAGAGTGTAGAGTGGACAGTAATACTCAATATTGGAGGCTGGAGAGTGTAGAGTGGACAGTAATACTCAATACTGGAAGCTGGAGAATGTGGTTTGGACAGTAATACTCAATATTGGAGGCTGGAGAGTGTAGAGTGGACAGTAACACTCAATATTGGAGGCTGGAGAATGTGGCTTGGACAGTAATACTCAATATTGGAGGCTGGAGAGTGTAGAGTGGACAGTAATACTCAATACTGGAAGCTGGAGAATGTGGTTTGGACAGTAATACTCAATATTGGAGGCTGGAGAGTGTAGAGTGGACAGTAATACTCAATATTGGAAGCTGGAGAATGTGGTTTGGACAGTAATACTCAATACTGGAAGCTGGAGAATGTGGCTTGGACAGTAATACTCAATATTGGAGGCTGGGGAGTGTAGAGTGGACAGTAATACTCAATATTGGAGGCTAGAGAATGTGGAATAGACAGTAATACTCAATATTGGAGGCTGGGGAGTATAGAGTGGACAGTAATACTCAATACTGGAAGCTGGAGAATGTGGTTTGGACAGTAATACTCAATATTGGAGGCTGGGGAGTATAGAGTGGACAGTAATACTCAATACTGGAAGCTGGAGAATGTGGCTTGGACAGTAATACTCAATACTGGAGGCTGGGGAGTGTAGAGTGGACAGTAATACTCAATATTGGAGGCTGGAGAATGTGGCATAGACAGTAATACTCAATATTGGAGGCTGGGGAGTATAGAGTGGACAGTAATACTCAATACTGGAAGCTGGAGAATGTGGCTTGGACAGTAATACTCAATATTGGAGGCTGGAGAGTGTAGAGTGGACAGTAATACTCAATATTGGAGGCTGGAGAATGTGGCATAGACAGTAATACTCAATATTGGAGGCTGGAGAGTGTAGAGTGGACAGTAATACTCAATATTGGAAGCTGGAGAATGTGGTTTGGACAGTAATTCTCAATATTGGAGGCTGGAGAATGTGGCATAGACAGTAATACTCAATATTGGAGGCTGGAGAGTGTAGAGTGGACAGTAATACTCAATATTGGAAGCTGGAGAATGTGGTTTGGACAGTAATACTCAATATTGGAGGCTGGAGAGTGTAGAGTGGACAGTAATACTCAATACTGGAAGCTGGAGAATGTGGTTTGGACAGCAATACTCAATATTGGGAGGCTGGAGAGTGTAGAGTGGACAGTAATACTCAATACTGGAAGCTGGAGAATGTGGTTTGGACAGCAATACTCAATATTGGAGGCTGGAGAGTGTAGAGTGGACAGTAATACTCAATATTGGAAGCTGGAGAATGTGGTTTGGACAGTAATACTCAATATTGGAGGCTGGAGAGTGTAGAGTGGACAGTAATACTCAATATTGGAGGCTGGAGAATGTGGCATAGACAGTAATACTCAATACTGGAAGCTGGAGAATGTGGCTTGGACAGTAATACTCAATATTGGAGGCTGGAGAATGTGGTTTGGACAGTAATACTCAATATTGGAGGCTGGAGAGTGTAGAGTGGACAGTAATACTCAATACTGGAAGCTGGAGAATGTGGTTTGGACAGCAATACTCAATATTGGAGGCTGGAGAGTGTAGAGTGGACAGTAATACTCAATATTGGAAGCTGGAGAATGTGGTTTGGACAGTAATACTCAATATTGGAGGCTGGAGAGTGTAGAGTGGACAGTAATACTCAATATTGGAGGCTGGAGAATGTGGCATAGACAGTAATACTCAATACTGGAAGCTGGAGAATGTGGTTTGGACAGCAATACTCAATATTGGAGGCTGGAGAGTGTAGAGTGGACAGTAATACTCAATATTGGAAGCTGGAGAATGTGGTTTGGACAGTAATACTCAATATTGGAGGCTGGAGAGTGTAGAGTGGACAGTAATACTCAATATTGGAGGCTGGAGAATGTGGCATAGACAGTAATACTCAATACTGGAAGCTGGAGAATGTGGCTTGGACAGTAACACTCAATATTGGAGGCTGGAGAGTGTAGAGTGGACAGTAATACTCAATATTGGAGGCTGGAGAATGTGGCATAGACAGTAATACTCAATACTGGAAGCTGGAAAATGTGGCATAGACAGTAATACTCAATATTGGAGGCTGGGGAGTGTAGAGTGGACAGTAATACTCAATATTGGAGGCTGGAGAGTGTAGAGTGGACAGTAATACTCAGTACTGGAAGCTGGAGAATGTGGCTTGGACAGTAATACTCAATACTGGAAGCTGGAGAATGTGGTTTGGACAGTAATACTCAATATTGGAGGCTGGAGAGTGTAGAGTGGACAGTAACACTCAATATTGGAGGCTGGAGAATGTGGCTTGGACAGTAATACTCAATATTGGAGGCTGGAGAGTGTAGAGTGGACAGTAATACTCAATATTGGAGGCTGGAGAGTGTAGAGTGGACAGTAATACTCAATACTGGAAGCAGGAGAATGTGGTTTGGACAGTAATACTCAATATTGGAGGCTGGAGAGTGTAGAGTGGACAGTAACACTCAATATTGGAGGCTGGAGAATGTGGCTTGGACAGTAATACTCAATATTGGAGGCTGGAGAGTGTAGAGTGGACAGTAATACTCAATACTGGAAGCTGGAGAATGTGGTTTGGACAGTAATACTCAATATTGGAGGCTGGAGAGTGTAGAGTGGACAGTAACACTCAATATTGGAGGCTGGAGAATGTGGCTTGGACAGTAATACTCAATATTGGAGGCTGGAGAATGTGGCTTGGACAGTAATACTCAATATTGGAGGCTGGAGAATGTGGCTTGGACAGTAACACTCAATATTGGAGGCTGGAGAATGTGGCTTGGACAGTAATACTCAATATTGGAGGCTGGAGAATGTGGCTTGGACAGTAACACTCAATATTGGAGGCTGGAGAATGTGGCTTGGACAGTAATACTCAATATTGGAGGCTGGAGAATGTGGCTTGGACAGTAATACTCAATATTGGAGGCTGGAGAATGTGGCTTGGACAGTAATACTCAATATTGGAGGCTGGAGAATGTGGCTTGGACAGTAATACTCAATATTGGAGGCTGGAGAATGTGGCTTGGACAGTAATACTCAATATTGGAGGCTGGAGAATGTGGCTTGGACAGTAATACTCAATATTGGAGGCTGGAGAATGTGGCTTGGACAGTAATACTCAATATTGGAGGCTGGAGAATGTGGTTTGGACAGTAATACTCAATATTGGAGGCTGGAGAATGTGGCTTGGACAGTAACACTCAATATTGGAGGCTGGAGAGTGTAGAGTGGACAGTAATACTCAATATTGGGGACTGGAAGGGAGTGGAATGGCCCTTAATACTCAGCATTGGGGACTGGGGAGCACTGACTGAACATGGATGTTTAGGATTGAAGTTAGAGCCCCCGGGGTGGTTCCCCAGGATCGTTCACTACTGGCTGAGGCAGCTCCTTCTCTGGAAGCCTCTGATCGTTCCCTTCTTTCTCAGGTCTGGCAGGGTTAATGCATAAAAGCAGTCTGGTTAGGAACAGAAAAGACGATGTTGGGAATGACGCAAGGCGCTGAGTAATGTCAGTGCCAGCCCAGAGCTGTGGGACTCCACTGTACAAATGGAAGGGAGCGAGTTCGGCCGCTCCCGCATGCATTGATCGCCAGCTGAGGCTCAGGCACTGCTTAAATACTAAATTGATTTCTGGTGACTGAGATGTGTTGTGGAGCATCGATTTAACACAGCACCAGACACAGTACTACTAATCAGATTAAAGTGTTTAGCAGAAATGGGATGAGCTCCTTTTCTCTTGTAAAAACACAAAAAGCATTGGGAAGGCGGAGGCTACTATGAGGGCAGAGAGAGAGACAGGTCATAAGTACAATGAGACCTGTTCTGTGCCAGGATGCACTGCTGTGAGAGCTGCAGCCCACACAGAGCAGCACATATGGAACTGGCTGCATCCATCCCCAGTATTAAAGGCTAACAGTCATATCCTGTCAAAGAGCAGGCAAGAGACAGACACAGAGCATCTCCCTCCAGCACCCAGCCAAGAGACAGTGACAGACACAGAGCATCTCCCTCCAGCACCCAGCCAAGAGACAGTGACAGAGCATCTCCCTCCAGCACCCAGCCAAGAGACAGAGACAGAGCATCTCCCTCCAGCACCCAGCCAAGAGAGACAGAGAAAGAGCATCTCCCTCCAGCACCCAGCCAAGAGACAGTGACAGACACAGAACATCTCCCTCCAACACCCAACCAAGAGACACAGACACAAAGGATCTCCCTCCAGCACCCAGCCAAGAGAGACAGACAGAGCATCTCCCTCCAGCACCCAGCCAAGAGACAGTGACAGACACAGATACAGAGCATCTCCCTCCAGCACCCAGCCAAGAGACAGACACAGAGCATCTCCCTCCAGCACCCAGCCAAGAGACAGTGACAGACACAGAGCATCTCCCTCCAGCACACAGCCAAGAGACAGACACAGAGCATCTCCCTCCAGTACCCAACCAAGAGAGACAGACACAGAGCATCTCCCTCCAGCAACCAGCCAAGAGAGACAGACACAGAACATCTCCCTCCAACACCCAACCAAGAGAGACAGACACAGTGCATCTCCCTCCAGCAACCAGCCAAGAGACAGAGACAGAGCATCTCCCTCCAGCACCCATCCAAGAGAGACAGACGCAGAACATCTCCGTCCAGCACCCAGCCAAGAGACAGACACAGTGCATCTCCCTCCAGCAACCAGCCAAGAGACAGAGACAGAGCATATCCCTCCAGCACCCATCCAAGAGAGACAGACGCAGAACATCTCCCTCCAGCACCCAGCCAAGAGACAGACACAGAGCATCTCCCTCCAGTACCCAACCAAGAGAGACAGACACAGAGCATCTCCCTCCAGCACACAGCCAAGAGACAGACACAGAGCATCTCCCTCCAGTACCCAACCAAGAGAGACAGACACAGAGCATCTCCCTCCAGCAACCAGCCAAGAGAGACAGACACAGAACATCTCCCTCCAACACCCAACCAAGAGAGACAGACACAGAGCATCTCCCTCCAGCAACCAGCCAAGAGACAGACACAGTGCATCTCCCTCCAGCAACCAGCCAAGAGACAGAGACAGAGCATATCCCTCCAGCACCCATCCAAGAGAGACAGACGCAGAACATCTCCCTCCAGCACCCAGCCAAGAGACAGACACAGAGCATCTCCCTCCAGCACCCAGCCAAGAGAGACAGACTCAGTGCATCTCCCTCCAGCACCCAGCCAAGAGAGACAGACACAGAGCATCTCCCTCCAGCACCCAGCCAAGAGAGACAGACACAGAGCATCTCCCTCCAGCGCCCAGCCAAGAGAGAGAGGGACTGACAAAGAGTGTCTCCCCTGAGTGGCTAGCTAATAAAGAGAGAAAGAGACAAAGGTTTATAGGGTGTCTGGCATCCTGGCCTCAGCGACAGACTGCTGCAAACCACAACTGAATGATCTTATGATAATTAAATCTATGAATTCCTCCATCAGCTGTAAGGTAAAACTACTCAGCCAGCAGGGAGCTTCAGACAGAAGGGAGGAGTGAGACAGGGATGTAACCTGATCTCCACCCTCTTCAAAGTCTCCATCAATGACCTCCCTGCAGTACTGGAGAGCTCCTCACTCCAGGACTAACATTAATGATTCAGAGGCAGGAGCCAAGAGTGAGACAGGGATGTAACCTCAGCCCCACCCTCTTCAAGGTCTCCATCAATGACCTCCCCACAGTACTGGAGAGCTCCTCACTCCAGGACTAACATTAATGATTCAGAGGCAGGAGCCAAGAGTGAGACAGGGATGTAACCTCAGCCCCACCCTCTTCAAGGTCTCCATCAATGACCTCCCCTCAGTACTGGAGAGCTCCTCACCCCCAGGACTAACATTAATGACTCAGAGGTAGGAGCCAGGAGTGAGACAGGGATGTAACCTCAGCCCCACCCTCTTCAAGGTCTCCATCAATGACCTCCCTGCAGTACTGGAGAGCTCCTCATCCCAGAACTAACATTAATGACTCAGAGGCAGGAGCCAGGAGTGAGACAGGGATGTAACCTCAGCCCCACCCTCTTCAAGGTCTCCATCAATGACCTCCGTGCAGTACTGGAGAGCTCCTCACCCCAGGACTAACATTAATGATTCAGAGGCAGGAGCCAAGAGTGAGACAGGGATGTAACCTCAGCCCCACCCTCTTCAAGGTCTCCATCAATGACCTCCCGCAGTACTGGAGAGCTCCTCACCCCAGGACTAACATTAATGACTCAGAGGCAGGAGCCAGGAGCCAGGAGTGAGACAGGGATGTAACCTCAGCCCCGCCCTCTTCAAGGTCTCCATCAATGACCTCCCCGCAGTACTGGAGAGCTCTTCACCCCAGGACTAACATTAATGACTCAGAGGCAGGAGCCAGGAGTGAGACAGGGATGTAACCTCAGCCCCGCCCTCTTCAAGGTCTCCATCAATGACCTCCCCGCAGTACTGGAGAGCTCCTCACCCCAGGACTAACATTAATGACTCAGAGGCAGGAGCCAGGAGTGAGACAGGGATGTAACCTCAGCCCCGCCCTCTTCAAGGTCTCCATCAATGACCTCCCCGCAGTACTGGAGAGCTCCTCACCCAGGACTAACATCGGCATCGGCATCGGCATCTCAGGAATAGCTCTAGCCTGGTTCAAATCCTACCTCTCTAACAGAAAGTTCTCTGTTAAAATCGGAAACAACCTATCTGCCTCATACCCCCTACAACAAGGAGTCCCACAAGGCTCATCACTTTCATCTGCCCTCTTCAATATTTACCTCATCCCTCTCTGCCATCTCCTCTCCGACCTTAAACTCAAATTCTATCTCTATGCTGATGATGTACAGATCATCATTCCCATTCACAACTCTATATCTGACGCCCTGGAGCACTGGGAAAAGTGCCTTGCAGTTATCAACACACTCCTCACCAACCTTCAGCTTGCACTCAACACGAACAAAACGGAACTCCTCCACATCTCCTCGCATCCCCCCGACCTCCTGCCTAACGACCCTAAACTCAACCTCCTCACAGCCCAACCTTCTGTTAGGGACCTTGGAGTACTTCTTGATCCCAATCTTAGTATGAAACCTCACATCAATTCCATCCTAAAAAATGGCTTCTTCAAACTCAATGTACTAAAGAAACTCAGACCCCTGCTCTACACCCATGACCTCCGTACAGTGATTCAAGCCACTCTCACCTCCAAACTAGATTACTGTAATGCTCTCCTCTTAGGGCTCCCACTGTCTTCGCTAAAACCCCTTCAACTACTGCAAAATGCTACAGCAAGACTCATTACCAACGCACGCAAACACGACCATATTACCCCCATCCTCAAGGACTTACATTGGCTCCCCATCCTGTCCCGTATACATTACAAAACCTTGACCATAATACACAAGTCCATCCACTCCCACAATTCCAACTGGCTCGACCTCCCTTTCACTGCCCCCCAGTCCACCCGAGCCACCAGATCTACCAACAAAGGCACCCTACATGTCCAATCCCTGAAAATGGCTCATCTCTCCTCTACCCGCGACCGTGCTATCTCTATTGCCGGTCCGGCTCTATGGAACTCTCTACCTGACCACATGCGCATTGAACCGTGTGCAATTAAATTCAAAAAGAAACTAAAAACACTTCTGTTCAACCATGCTTACCCAGAATAACTCTTCCATCTCCTCTCGTAGTCCCCCCCCTCCAGGGGACTGCCCTCTCCTTATATTAAGGAGACTACCATTGTAAATTATAAATTGTATTCTCTGGTTATGACTTTCTTGTTTTATCTATCCTTCCTACTGCCTATTTATTTTACCCCCACGCCCAGTTACATTCTCCTTGTTGAAATGTATTTTCCAAGCTTTAAGTTATTATGTGAACCGGTATGATGTACCCACTAATGCCGGTATATAAAAGTTTCTAAATAAATAAAATAAATAAATTAATGATTCAGAGGCAGGAGCCAGGAGTGAGACAGGGATGTAACCTCAGCCCCGCCCTCTTCAAGGTCTCCATCAATGACCTCCCCGCAGTACTGGAGAGCTCCTCACCCCAGGACTAACATTAATGATTCAGAGGCAGGAGCCAGGAGTGAGACAGGGATGTAACCTGATCTCCACCCTCTTCAAGGTCATGAGTGGATTGGGGTGGAAATGCAAATCAGTTGCTTACTCTTTCAAAAATTACAAAAACTAGGGGAGATTCCATGAAACGAAGAACCAGCAGATTTCAAACAAGCTGGACAAAGAATTATTTGTATTCAAACAGTGAATTTCTTGCCAGAGGATGTGGTCAAAATTAATAGCATAGCTGGGTTTCAAAAAGGTTTGGGTAAGTTTCTGGAGGACAGATCCATTAATGCACCCCCCCAGCTCGGCCATCTGGGAATGAGCCTCAGAGAAGCGATCTGCTGGGCCCCTGGAAGTGACCCAGACTGGCCACTGTCAGAGACTGGACGCTGGGCTCAATGCACCATCCATGTGACCCGGTCTGGCTCTTCTTATCTTCCTCCTCTGAAAGCCTAATACAGATTTGCAGCTCTGCTTTCACACTCTCCCTCTCGTGTCTCCAAGAGGTGGGAAGAAAACGTAGGAACTGATTCTATGCATGCTCAGGAAGGGGATCTGGACTTTTCTGAGACTTGCACTCATCTACCAGGAGCGCAGGTAACACTTTCCACACTGTCAAATTCTCCACACAGGACGTCTCTGTCGATCTCCTTAAAAACTGAAAGCCCAGACTCCTTCACACAATCCTTCGAGGGGCAGAGAAGTTGCAAGAGTTAACTTGGACACTTTGATATGAAAGCTGTTTTCACAGCACTCGTATCTGTCACTTAAGTATTTCTGGTGCTTTTGCAAAAGTCATGCTCACATTTCTCTGCGAAAACTTGTGTTAATTGCTTCGGTCTGGTATTCACAGCAAACTCACAACACTTGTCCTAAATCCTTCTCTCAGACTCCCATAGATTTCAGTCATTAGCCACCTATAAGATACCCGTCAGCACTATGTAAATAATCTCATTGTTATTGGTTATATTGTTCCTTCTTCTCTTCTTCTTCCCCCTAGTTCCAACTTCCCTTGTTTTATTGTAACGTTTACTTCTTTGCTTCTCATCACATGTTTATTGTTCAAAGTTATCACTCCCCCTGTTTCCTGTAAACCAGCAGGATGTGATTGTATCATGAATGCCGGTATAAAAAAAAGCTCTAAATAAAGAAATAAAGAAATAAATAAAATACAGTGCAATGACACCAAACGACTAAATACAGTCATTTCAGCGTGACCAAGAAGAGAAAGTCCAGCTCAGTCAGTTCACTGGCACGTCCCTCATTGCGGAGGCATTTTCACATATTTTGAGGCCCCCATCCTCGTTGAAAGGAACTTGCCAAAGGTTTCACGCATTTCAAAAACTGGTCAGAAAGCCATCTGGTCCTAGCAAGCGGCAATAGATTGCACATCACATCGGTGAAGTCACAAAACTCTTTCAGTTGTGCTATTCTGCTTTTAGCCAGGAAGGCTGAAGCCAGCGTTTACCTGGAGAATGATATTTTCTGCATCTACATCGCGGTCTCACACAGCGGCTCTTGTTGCAGAACACAAACCTTTAGCAATTTTTGAGACAGCCAATTAATGCAGGTAAACACTTTTGGCTTCAAGAGCCTGCAATAAAAACTCTCCTCTTCATGATGTGGTGGATGTCGCAGCAAAGTCATGGAAAGGGTCTGGGATGCTGATGTAACAGCGTTAAAAATAATAATAATAATAATTTATTGCCTGTCCCGGGGGAGAGAGAGAGAGAGAGAGAGAGAGAAGCAGAACTGCATTAGCTCTAACAGAGAGATCCTGTGTGGCTTTTTTGTGTTCAGACTTGTTTATTAAAATTTAAATTTCAAGCAATACAAACAGCATACAAAATATAGATAACCTCCCCCAAGAAAACCCAAGTGAAATAATCTATGTAAATGCAACCAGGACGCTGAAAAATGCAGTGACCCATGACACCTCATGCTATTACGGATAGTTAAATACTATTACGGATAGTTAATCTCTTTACCACTGACGATAAACCCAATCTGTTGGCTATAACCAACTTACATCCGTTGTTATAACCTGTTCATATCTGTTCTTATACCAGTTATGTTGTTATACCAGTTGTTTCTTCACATGTAATTCGTTGTTTTACCTGTAAACCGGAGTGAAGGCCTCTAGCTAAACTTCGGTAGATAAAAGCGGACACATAAATAAATAAATAAATGTCCTTTTACATCTCAAAGCAAGTTCAGATTTAGCGCATTTGCACACGGTATTCCACCGCTTATTTACTGCCCAAAACAGTAAAATCCTTCCAATGAGTGAGAATCAACTTCAGAGCGAGGGGCAACAACAAATCAAAAAGCCTTTTCTCACTGACAGCCAATAAAGTTTGTGAAGCCAAAGATTTAAAAATAACAATAACGTTTCCTGTAACGGAAGAATATTACAAACATGTTAAGAAGGACATAAGATCATGCCTGGCAACAAATTCCAGAGTTTAATTGTGCGTTGAGTGAAAAAGAACTTTCTCCGATTAGTTTTAAATGTGCCCCATGCTAACTTCATGGAGTGCCCCCTAGTCTTTCTACTATCCGAAAGAGTAAATAACCGATTCACATCTACCAGTTCTAGACCTCTCATTATTTTAAACACCTCTATCATATCCCCCCTCAGTCGTCTCTTCTCCAAGCTGAAAAGTCCTAACCTCTTCAGCCTTTCCTCGTAGGGAAGCTGTTCCATTCCTCTTATCATTTTGGTAGTCCTTCTCTGTACCTTCTCCATCGCAATTATATCTTTTTTGAGATGCGGCGACCAGAATTGTACACAGTATTCAAGGTGCGGTCTCACCATGGAGCGATACAGAGGCATTATGACATTTTCCGTTTTATTAACCATTCCCTTTCTAATAATTCCCAACATTCTGTTTGCTTTTTTGACTGCTGCAGCACACTGAGCCGACGATTTCAATGTTCACACATTCATTGCCAAACCAAAGATAAAGAGGGACAAAAGAAAAGCAGATGCGATAGAGACCCCGTGTCCTAGCCACAGGGCCAACATTTAAGAGCCCCAGAGATGTGGTGAAAGCTGTTGGTGTAACTGGGTTTAAAAAAAAGTATGGACATCCATTAATAATTATTAAGGTGGAGTTGCAGAAATCGACAGTTTATTCCTGGGATAAGCAGCTGGGACCTATCTACCCCTTGGGATCCTGCCAGGTACTTCTGCCCTGGATTGGCCACTGTTGGAAACAGGATACTGGGCTTGATGGACCCTCACTCTGACCCAGTATGGCAAGCCTTATGTTCTTATGTAATATCATCATAACTTTACCAGGAGTCCAAATCGCCTTATGGGCATTAGAAAGCCGGACTGAGTACCTGAAGCTGAGAAGGAGACATGAATAGATTTATCTCAAAATGTATCCCGCAAACTTGGGGCCAAGTCTCTTGGCCAGGGTTTCTCCATTCCAATATCCCTAGATGTACAATCCAGTAACTTGCCTCTTAGAAGAAGAAATGCTAATACAAATTGGTAAGATAGCCAATTGTTCAGACCACCCTAGTAAGTCCAATTTTAATTAAGAAAAGCAGTGTCTTAATTGTAACCATCCAAAGTATTGACAGTTAGGAAGGCCAAATTCAAACTGAAGCTGACCAAAAGATTTCCAATTATTTCCATAATTAACTGCCCTAAAACCCCCAAACCCCTCCCATACCATGATTTCTGTTCATTAATTTTCAATTTAGGATTATTCTATGTGAGGGTTACTTAGAGAATGAACCTGAATGATTGACACAGTGCTTCAGATAAGAAAAGGCATCTAATATTGCCCAAAGGGTCAAAAAATCTTGTGCATCAAGGAGAGACATGTCTAGAAACAGACCGGGAAGTTGGGGATGGTGGAGGGAATGGGATCCACCATCATCTCCTCCAGTTGAAGTCACACAGGCTTCTCAGGCTCTATACTATCATGAAGCCACAAATTATGTTGTCACAATAAAAAGGGCTTTATGATATCGGGGCAGATCAGGAAAATTAACCCCCCCCCCCCCACTGACTCATGGCAGTTTCAGCTTCGCCAAAGCTGTTGCGTTCATGGACCCTTGGGCCAAGGCAGGATTGGCAAACCCAAACGAGGCAGAGGCCCAGCTGGAGCTTCACCTACACCAGTTCTCGATCCCCTTAGGTTGAACCATTGGGTGTCGAGGCCAGCTGGTCTTAGGTGGGGGCCTCTGCTGATGGTGGAGAGGTTTGCCATAGGTTAGCTGGGTCAAAGCAGACAGAGGACACGCGTGTCTGGAGGCAGGCAGTGGTTGGTGGCAGGCAGTGGTCAAGTATATCCGGTGGCAGGCAGTGGTCAGTGGCAGGTAATGGCCTAACGTATCCGAGGTCAAGCTGAGGTCAAACCAGGAATCCATCTATAAGGAAAGAAGGGACATGATTTCCGGCTAGGGGATCCAGGATGGCTGCACCTCGCGTGTAGGAGCCGAGAGAGGTCCTGCTTTTTGCGAGAATTTTTTTCCTATTACTTATTTCTCATGCCTCCGAAAAGGAAGGGGAAGATTAGGGTATACCCTCAACACCCCCACCATCCTCGGTAATGCAGCAGGAAATTATTCGGTTCCTTACCTCACAAGCTTCAATAGAACCAGCTGTCGAGGAACCCCTGGAGCACGGAACTGAGGGAGAAGCTCCGGCCCCGGAGGAGACAATGCTGAGCCCAGAACTCAGGTCAGTCCCCCAACAATGCTCCGGGCTTTCGTTTCTACACGGCGCGCAAAAGGAGGAAATCCCTTCCGGAACGCTAGCAGTGGAGTCATCTGATACTCTGGCTCTTCGGGTTGCCGCTGAGTGAGAATCTGCACCGGGAGTGCTGAGCGGCGCGGAAACATCGATTGCCATGTCAGCAGAAGGGGCAGTAGGGGTAAGTCCGACCGGTAATAGCCTGCAATTACTGAAAGAGACAACCCCCGAACTGAAGCCCCTAAGGATTCCTGAACGCCCGGAGGTTGTAACGATGGTGGCTCTATTTTTATTTATTTATTTATTTAACATTTCTTTTATACCGATATCCGTTCGCACATCGTATCGGTTCACAGTGAACAAAAAACCATTGGGCAGTGCCCGTACATATAACATAACAGATAACATAATATAATATGATGAACTAGGCAACAACGCTGAACAATTTAAACACCAAGGTTGAATTTTCCGCTTCCCAAATCAGTCAAAATTCCACTGAAATTCAACAGAAGGTTGATTTATTATCTAAACAAGAGTTGGAACTACAAGGGAAAGAACATGAAAATTTGGCTTTCAAGGCTGCAGTCGTTAAAGACAGACAATATCTCACTAGAAGAGTGGAAGCACTTGAAAATTCTAACAGACATTTAAACATAAGGATTCTAAACTTTCCCTGTATATTGGGAGAAATCCCATATGTTTCCTTAAAAAGGTTTTTTCAAGAAGTTTTAGGATGTGAGGAAGGGAATTCACCTGAAGTCAATAAATGTTATGTTTTACCAAAAACATTTTCAAATCCTAATAGGTTAAATTTGCAAGAGAATTTAACTGAAATTTTGGAGAGTTCAAACTTAGAGTTAGATAGAGCCACCCTTCTAGTTTCTTTGTTAACCTTAACAGATGTACAAAGTATTATGAGAATGTATTTCAGGAAATTCCCAATTACCTTAGTGAATGCAAACATAAAAATTTTCCCTGACCTCTCTCCAATAACACAAGAGCGGCGTAGGACATTTTTAGCCCTACGCCCTGAGATAGTTTCCCTAGGTTATAATTTCATGCTGAAGTTTCCTTGTAAATGTGTGTTGAAGAGAGGGGCAGAATTGAATGGTTTTTTTTTACTGTTGAGCAAGTGAAAGAATTTCTTCAAACTAAAACCCCCATAACCTCGTCTCCCTAGTGAAATATTGAAGCTTAGAAGTGCAGTAATTTCTATATATTTTTTTTTCTCCTGGGTTACTCCCTTTATATCAGATCCCCAATATTAACTATATTGATTTATGGATGATGGAGGCTATATGTCAATTTTCTTTTATTCTTTTTCTGTTTTGGAATGATGATTGATGTTATGTATTTCTTAGGAATTAATCTCTAGACCTTCTTTTGTTTTCATATTTGCAAATTAAGTTTGTAAAATTTAAAACTGATAAATAAAGAATTTAAAAAAAAAAAAAAAGGGACATATAGGCAGGGCAGGAAGTTGAGAAGAAGAACAGGTGGGCAATGAGAAAGACACTGAAGAACCGAAGACAAGGACGTTGGGACTGAAGACAAGCAGGAACAAAGACAAGACAGTGGAGCAAAATGCACTAGGTAGAAGATGGACCTGTTGTTCAGGCGAGTTCAGACTGGAACGTTTCCCTTTTGGAGGGCTTTGGTGCTGACATCATCAATAGGGGCCACGGGGGGGGGGGGGGGGGGGGGGAGGTGTCCCGTCATGGTTCCTTTAAATGTTGAGACGAGACGTGCGCGCCTAAGGAGGCCATGTCGCACTGAAGCCCTAGGCAGCGTCCTGCCACATACGCTGATGATGTCCTGCCATGTATCAGACCAGGCCTGGAGGTGAGAGCGGCGGTCCATGGGGGCAGCCCGTGGACCAACGATCGTAACAAAAGCAATCCTAGGTGGCATAGGTTTCTATAGAAATTTAACAAGCGTGTTTTGCAATTGCTTATAGATTGTCAATTTAAAAGGCAAAGGTATCATACCTAAAATATATGTCAACTTGGGAGCTATAACCAAACACAGACAGAAATACCCAGGGACACAGAACGTGGTGCACAGAGTGAGGCACAAGGAAAGCACAGACAGAAATACCCAGGGACACAGAACGTGGTGCACAGAGTGAGGCACAGGGAAGCCCAGACAGAAATACCCAGGGACACAGAACGTGGTGCACAGAGTGAGGCACAGGGAAGCACAGACAGAAATACCCAGGGACACAGAACGTGGTGCACAGAGAGAGGCACAGGGAAGCCCAGACAGAAATACCCAGGGACACAGAACGTGGTGCACAGAGTGAGGCACAGGGAAACACAGACAGAAATACCCAGGGACACAGAACGTGGTGCACAGAGTGAGGCACAGGGAAGCCCAGACAGAAATACCCAGGGACACAGAACGTGGTGCACCGAGTGAGGCACAGGGAAGCCCAGACAGAAATACCCAGGGACACAGAAGGTGGTGCACAGAGTGAGGCACAGGGAAGCCCAGACAGAAATACCCAGGGACACAGAACGTGGTGCACAGAGTGAGGCACAGGGAAGCCCAGAAAGAAATACCCAGGGACACAGAACGTGGTGCGCAGAGTGAGGCACAGGGAAGCACAGACAGAAATACCCAGGGACACAGAACGTGGTGCACAGAGTGAGGCACAGGGAAGCCCAGACAGAAATACCCAGGGACAAAGAACATGGTGCACAGAGTGAGGCACAGGGAAGCACAGACAGAAATACCCAGGGACACAGAACGTGGTGTACAGAGTGAAGCACAGGGAAGCACAGACAGAAATACCCAGGGACACAGAACGTGGTGCACAGAGTGAGGCACAGGGAAGCCCAGACAGAAATACCCAGGGACACAGAACGTGGTGCACCGAGTGAGGCACAGGGAAGCCCAGACAGAAATACCCAGGGACACAGAACGTGGTGCACCGAGTGAGGCACAGGGAAGCCCAGACAGAAATACCCAGGGACACAGAACGTGGTGCACCGAGTGAGGCACAGGGAAGCCCAGACAGAAATACCCAGGGACACAGAACGTGGTGCACAGAGTGAGGCACAGGGAAGCCCAGACAGAAATACCCAGGGACACAGAACGTGGTGCACAGAGTGAGGCACAGGGAAGCACAGACAGAAATACCCAGGGTCACAGAACGTGGTGCACAGAGTGAGGCACAGGGAAGCCCAGACAGAAATACCCAGGGACACAGAACGTGGTGCACAGAGTGAGGCACAGGGAAGCCCAGACAGAAATACCCAGGGACACAGAACGTGGTGCACAGAGTGAGGCACAGGGAAGCCCAGACAGAAATACCCAGGGACACAGAACGTGGTGCACAGAGTGAGGCACAGGGAAGCCCAGACAGAAATACCCAGGGACACAGAACGTGGTGCGCAGAGTGAGGCACAGGGAAGCCCAGACAGAAATACCCAGGGACACAGAACGTGGTGCGCAGAGTGAGGCACAGGGAAGCCCAGACAGAAATACCCAGGGACACAGAACGTGGTGCGCAGAGTGAGACACAGGGAAGCCCAGACAGAAATACCCAGGGACACAGAACGTGGTGCGCAGAGTGAGGCACAGGGAAGCCCAGACAGAAATACCCAGGGACACAGAACGTGGTGCACCGAGTGAGGCACAGGGAAGCCCAGACAGAAATACCCAGGGACAGAGAACGTGGTGCACAGAGTGAGGCACAGGGAAGCCCAGACAGAAATACCCAGGGACACAGAACGTGGTGCACAGAGTGAGGCACAGGGAAGCCCAGACAGAAATACCCAGGGACACAGAACGTGGTGCACAGTGAGGCACAGGGAATCACAGACAGAAATACCCAGGGACACAGAACGTGGTGCACAGAGTGAGGCACAGGGAAACACAGACAGAAATACCCAGGGACACAGAACGTGGTGCACAGTGAGGCACAGGGAATCACAGACAGAAATACCCAGGGACACAGAACGTGGTGCACAGAGTGAGGCACAGGGAAGCCCAGACAGAAATACCCAGGGACACAGAACGTGGTGCACAGTGAGGCACAGGGAATCACAGACAGAAATACCCAGGGACACAGAACGTGGTGCACCGAGTGAGGCACAGGGAAGCCCAGACAGAAATACCCAGGGACACAGAACGTGGTGCACCGAGTGAGGCACAGGGAAGCCCAGACAGAAATACCCAGGGACACAGAACGTGGTGCACAGAGTGAGGCACAGGGAAGCCCAGACAGAAATACCCAGGGACACAGAACGTGGTGCGCAGAGTGAGGCACAGGGAAGCCCAGACAGAAATACCCAGGGACACAGAACGTGGTGCGCAGAGTGAGGCACAGGGAAGCCCAGACAGAAATACCCAGGGACACAGAACGTGGTGCACCGAGTGAGGCACAGGGAAGCCCAGACAGAAATACCCAGGGACACAGAACGTGGTGCGCAGAGTGAGACACAGGGAAGCCCAGACAGAAATACCCAGGGACACAGAACGTGGTGCGCAGAGTGAGGCACAGGGAAGCCCAGACAGAAATACCCAGGGACACAGAACGTGGTGCACCGAGTGAGGCACAGGGAAGCCCAGACAGAAATACCCAGGGACAGAGAACGTGGTGCACAGAGTGAGGCACAGGGAAGCCCAGACAGAAATACCCAGGGACACAGAACGTGGTGCACAGAGTGAGGCACAGGGAAGCCCAGACAGAAATACCCAGGGACACAGAACGTGGTGCACAGTGAGGCACAGGGAATCACAGACAGAAATACCCAGGGACACAGAACGTGGTGCACAGAGTGAGGCACAGGGAAACACAGACAGAAATACCCAGGGACACAGAACGTGGTGCACAGTGAGGCACAGGGAATCACAGACAGAAATACCCAGGGACACAGAACGTGGTGCACAGAGTGAGGCACAGGGAAGCCCAGACAGAAATACCCAGGGACACAGAACGTGGTGCACAGTGAGGCACAGGGAATCACAGACAGAAATACCCAGGGACACAGAACGTGGTGCACCGAGTGAGGCACAGGGAAGCCCAGACAGAAATACCCAGGGACACAGAACGTGGTGCACCGAGTGGTGCACCGAGTGAGGCACAGGGAAGCCCAGACAGAAATACCCAGGGACACAGAACGTGGTGCACAGAGTGAGGCACAGGGAAGCCCAGACAGAAATACCCAGGGACACAGAACGTGGTGCGCAGAGTGAGGCACAGGGAAGCCCAGACAGAAATACCCAGGGACACAGAACGTGGTGCGCAGAGTGAGGCACAGGGAAGCCCAGACAGAAATACCCAGGGACACAGAACGTGGTGCACCGAGTGAGGCACAGGGAAGCCCAGACAGAAATACCCAGGGACAGAGAACGTGGTGCACAGAGTGAGGCACAGGGAAGCCCAGACAGAAATACCCAGGGACACAGAACGTGGTGGACAGAGTGAGTCACAGGGAAGCCCAGACAGAAATACCCAGGGACACAGAACGTGGTGCACAGTGAGGCACAGGGAATCACAGACAGAAATACCCAGGGGACACAGAACGTGGTGCACAGAGTGAGGCACAGGGAAACACAGACAGAAATACCCAGGGACACAGAACGTGGTGCACAGTGAGGCACAGGGAATCACAGACAGAAATACCCAGGGACACAGAACGTGGTGCACAGAGTGAGGCACAGGGAAGCCCAGACAGAAATACCCAGGGACACAGAACGTGGTGCACAGTGAGGCACAGGGAATCACAGACAGAAATACCCAGGGACACAGAACGTGGTGCACCGAGTGAGGCACAGGGAAGCCCAGACAGAAATACCCAGGGACACAGAACGTGGTGCACCGAGTGAGGCACAGGGAAGCCCAGACAGAAATACCCAGGGACACAGAACGTGGTGCACAGAGTGAGGCACAGGGAAGCACAGACAGAAATACCCAGGGACACAGAACGTGGTGCACAGAGTGAGGCACAGGGAAGCACAGACAGAAATACCCAGGGACACTGAACGTGGTGCACAGAGTGAGGCACAAGGAGAGCACAGACAGAAATACCCAGGGACACAGAACATGGTGCACAGAGTGAGGCACAGGGAATCACAAATAGAAATACCCAGGGACACAGAACGTGGTGCACCGAGTGAGGCACAGGGAAGCACAGACAGAAATACACAGGGACACAGAACGTGGTGCACCGAGTGAGGCACAGGGAAGCCCAGACAGAAATACCCAGGGACACAGAACGTGGTGCACCGAGTGAGGCACAGGGAAGCCCAGACAGAAATACCCAGGGACACAGAACGTGGTGCACAGAGTGAGGCACAGGGAAGCCCAGACAGAAATGCCCAGGGACACAGAACGTGGTGCACAGAGTGAGGCACAGGGAAGCCCAGACAGAAATACCCAGGGACACAGAACGTGGTGCACAGAGTGAGGCACAAGGAAAGCACAGACAGAAATACCCAGGGACACAGAACGTGGTGCACAGAGTGAGGCACAGGGAAGCACAGACAGAAATACCCAGGGACACAGAACGTGGTGCACAGAGTGAGGCACAGGGAAGCACAGACAGAAATACCCAGGGACACAGAACGTGGTGCACAGAGTGAGGCACAAGGAAAGCACAGACAGAAATACCCAGGGACACAGAACATGGTGCACAGAGTGAGGCACAAGGAAAGCACAGACAGAAATACCCAGGGACACAGAACATGGTGCACAGAGTGAGGCACAAGGGAAAGCACAGACAGAAATACCCAGGGACACAGAACATGGTGCACAGAGTGAGCCACAGGGAAGCCCAGACAGAAATACCCAGGGACACAGAACGTGGTGCACAGAGTGAGGCACAGGGAAGCACAGACAGAAATACCCAGGGACACAGAACGTGGTGCACAGAGTGAGGCACAGGGAAGCACAGACAGAAATACACAGGGACACAGAACGTGGTGCACCGAGTGAGGCACAGGGAAGCCCAGACAGAAATACCCAGGGACACAGAACGTGGTGCACCGAGTGAGGCACAGGGAAGCCCAGACAGAAATACCCAGGGACACAGAACGTGGTGCACAGAGTGAGGCACAGGGAAGCCCAGACAGAAATGCCCAGGGACACAGAACGTGGTGCACAGAGTGAGGCACAGGGAAGCCCAGACAGAAATACCCAGGGACACAGAACGTGGTGCACAGAGTGAGGCACAAGGAAAGCACAGACAGAAATACCCAGGGACACAGAACGTGGTGCACAGAGTGAGGCACAGGGAAGCACAGACAGAAATACCCAGGGACACAGACGTGGTGCACAGAGTGAGGCACAGGGAAGCACAGACAGAATACCCAGGGACACAGAACGTGGTGCACAGAGTGAGGCACAAGGAAAGCACAGACAGAAATACCCAGGGACACAGAACATGGTGCACAAGGTGAGGCACAAGGAAAGCACAGACAGAAATACCCAGGGACACAGAACATGGTGCACAGAGTGAGGCACAAGGAAAGCACAGACAGAAATACCCAGGGACACAGAACATGGTGCACAGAGTGAGCCACAGGGAAGCCCAGACAGAAATACCCAGGGACACAGAACGTGGTGCACAGAGTGAGGCACAGGGAAGCACAGACAGAAATACCCAGGGACACAGAACGTGGTGCACAGAGTGAGGCACAGGGAAGCCCAGACAGAAATACCCAGGGACACAGAACGTGGTGCACAGAGTGAGGCACAGGGAAGCCCAGACAGAAATACCCAGGGACACAGAACGTGGTGCACAGAGTGAGGCACAGGGAAGCCCAGACAGAAATACCCAGGGACACAGAACGTGGTGCACAGAGTGAGGCACAGGGAAGCCCAGACAGAAATACCCAGGGACACAGAACGTGGTGCACAGAGTGAGGCACAGGGAAGCCCAGTCAGAAATACCCAGGGACACAGAACGTGGTGCGCAGAGTGAGACACAGGGAAGCCCAGACAGAAATACCCAGGGACACAGAACGTGGTGCGCAGAGTGAGGCACAGGGAAGCCCAGACAGAAATACCCAGGGACACAGAATGTGGTGCACAGAGTGAGGCACAGGGAAGCCCAGACAGAAATACCCAGGGACACAGAACGTGGTGCACAGTGAGGCACAGGGAATCACAGACAGAAATACCCAGGGACACAGAACGTGGTGCACCGAGTGAGGCACAGGGAAGCCCAGACAGAAATACCCAGGGACACAGAACGTGGTGCACCGAGTGAGGCACAGGGAAGCCCAGACAGAAATACCCAGGGACACAGAACGTGGTGCACAGAGTGAGGCACAGGGAAGCCCAGACAGAAATACCCAGGGACACAGAACGTGGTGGACAGAGTGAGTCACAGGGAAGCCCAGACAGAAATACCCAGGGACACAGAACGTGGTGCACAGTGAGGCACAGGGAATCACAGACAGAAATACCCAGGGACACAGAACGTGGTGCACAGAGTGAGGCACAGGGAAACTCAGACAGAAATACCCAGGGACACAGAACGTGGTGCACAGTGAGGCACAGGGAATCACAGACAGAAATACCCAGGGACACAGAACGTGGTGCACAGAGTGAGGCACAGGGAAGCCCAGACAGAAATACCCAGGGACACAGAACGTGGTGCACAGTGAGGCACAGGGAATCACAGACAGAAATACCCAGGGACACAGAACGTGGTGCACCGAGTGAGGCACAGGGAAGCCCAGACAGAAATACCCAGGGACACAGAACGTGGTGCACCGAGTGAGGCACAGGGAAGCCCAGACAGAAATACCCAGGGACACAGAACGTGGTGCACAGAGTGAGGCACAGGGAAGCACAGACAGAAATACCCAGGGACACAGAACGTGGTGCACAGAGTGAGGCACAGGGAAGCACAGACAGAAATACCCAGGGACACAGAACGTGGTGCACAGAGTGAGGCACAGGGAAGCACAGACAGAAATACCCAGGGACACAGAACGTGGTGCACAGAGTGAGGCACAAGGAAAGCACAGACAGAAATACCCAGGGACACAGAACATGGTGCACAGAGTGAGGCACAGGGAATCACAAATAGAAATACCCAGGGACACAGAACGTGGTGCACCGAGTGAGGCACAGGGAAGCACAGACAGAAATACACAGGGACACAGAACGTGGTGCACCGAGTGAGGCACAGGGAAGCCCAGACAGAAATACCCAGGGACACAGAACGTGGTGCACCGAGTGAGGCACAGGGAAGCCCAGACAGAAATACCCAGGGACACAGAACGTGGTGCACAGAGTGAGGCACAGGGAAGCCCAGACAGAAATACCCAGGGACACAGAACGTGGTGCACAGAGTGAGGCACAGGGAAGCCCAGACAGAAATACCCAGGGACACAGAACGTGGTGCACAGAGTGAGGCACAAGGAAAGCACAGACAGAAATACCCAGGGACACAGAACGTGGTGCACAGAGTGAGGCACAGGGAAGCACAGACAGAAATACCCAGGGACACAGAACGTGGTGCACAGAGTGAGGCACAGGGAAGCACAGACAGAAATACCCAGGGACACAGAACGTGGTGCACAGAGTGAGGCACAAGGAAAGCACAGACAGAAATACCCAGGGACACAGAACATGGTGCACAGAGTGAGGCACAAGGAAAGCACAGACAGAAATACCCAGGGACACAGAACATGGTGCACAGAGTGAGGCACAAGGAAAGCACAGACAGAAATACCCAGGGACACAGAACATGGTGCACAGAGTGAGCCACAGGGAAGCCCAGACAGAAATACCCAGGGACACAGAACGTGGTGCACAGAGTGAGGCACAGGGAATCACAGACAGAAATACCCAGGGACACAGAACGTGGTGCACAGAGTGAGGCACAGGGAAGCACAGACAGAAATACCCAGGGACACAGAACGTGGTGCACAGAGTGAGGCACAGGGAAGCACAGACAGAAATACCCAGGGACACAGAACGTGGTGCACAGAGTGAGGCACAGGGAAGCACAGACAGAAATACCCAGGGACACAGAACATGGTGCACAGAGCGAGGCACAGGGAATCACAGACAGAAATACCCAGGGACACAGAACGTGGTGCATAGAGTGAGGCACAGGGAAGCACAGACAGAAATACCCAGGGACATAGAACGTGGTGCACAGAGTGAGGAACAGGGAAGCACAGACAGAAATACCTAGGGACACAGAACGTGGTGCACAGAGTGAGGCATTCTCACCTTGAGTATTGAAGATAATGCATAATTCCCTGGTGATTTTCTGAGTAAGAACTGAAACACTTTGAGAAAAGACTCCTATTCTTGCTGTAAGAAATCTGCACTACAAGTTTATGTTGAACATTTGGAGAGAGACGTATCTTCAGCGTGGGTGTGGATTCTGCCACTTTGCTACCATCTTCAGCGTGGGTGTGGATTCTGCCACTTTGCTGACATCTTCAGCGTGGGTGTGGATTCTGCCACTTTGCTACCATCTTCAGCGTGGGTGGGAATTCTGCCACTTTGCTGACATCTTCAGCATGGGCGTGGATTCTGCCACTTTGCTGACATCTTCAGCGTGGGTGTGGATTCTGTCACTTTGCTACCATCTTCAGCGTGGGTGTGGATTCTGCCACTTTGCTGACATCTTCAGCGTGGGTGTGGATTCTGCCACTTTGCTACCATCTTCAGTGTGGGTGTGGATTCTGCCACTTTGCTGACATCTTCAGCGTGGGCGTGGATTCTGCCACTTTGCTACCATCTTCAGCGTGGGTGTGGATTCTGCCACTATGCTGACATCTTCAGCGTGGGTGTGGATTCTGCCACTTTGCTACCATCTTCAGCGTGGGTGTGAATTCTGCCACTTTGCTGACATCTTCAGCGTGGGCGTGGATTCTGCCACTTTGCTACCATCTTCAGCGTGGGTGTGGATTCTGCCACTTTGCTGACATCTTCAGCGTGGGTGTGGATTCTGCCACTTTGCTGACATCTTCAGCGTGGGTGTGGATTCTGCCACTTTGCTACCATCTTCAGTGTGGGTGGGAATTCTGCCACTTTGCTGACATCTTCAGCGTGGGCGTGGATTCTGCCACTTTGCTGACATCTTCAGCGTGGGTGTGGATTCTGCCACTTTGCTACCATCTTCAGCGTGGGTGTGGATTCTGCCACTTTGCTGACATCTTCAGCGTGGGTGTGGATTCTGCCACTTTGCTGACATCTTCAGCGTGGGTGTGGATTCTGCCACTTTGCTACCATCTTCAGCGTGGGTGTGGATTCTGCCACTTTGCTACCATCTTCAGTGTGGGTGTGGATTCTGCCAGTTTGCTGACATCTTCAGCATGGGTGTGGATTCTGCCACTTTGCTGGCATCTTCAGCGTGGGTGTGGATTCTGTCACTTTGCTACCATCTTCAGCGTGGGCGTGGATTCTGCCACTTTGCATGCCGTCCGTGACTAACCAGACACCACAGAAATCACTGGCTTTGCTTCCATCCTGTGCCTGCTTGGGAATGGTTTTTCACCTTCCTATGGGGTTTCCCCATCTGCAGTTAAAGGACGGTTGTTGTTGAAGACATTTCTCCAGCGCAAAGGGGATTTGTCCTCCCTAGCCACTGAAGATGACTTCAGGCCCAGTCCACTACGAGATCTGCCTGACCAGCTTCCTGTAATAACCCGAGAGGAATTTACTCACCAGCTAGAAATTACAAACAAAATGTAGAAGTCCTAGAAGCCGGGACTGTCTGGCAGGCCACGAGTACAGTAAAATCTAGAAGTGCAGGTGCTTACGTTTCCCCATATTGACTGGTGGTGATGGGCTCCCGTAGGAAGAGGCCGGATATTTCGGTAAGAGACGTGATGGTGGGGAGGGTGCTGGGTGTCAGCTGAAAACGGTCTCAGGTTTAGCTGGTGAAAAACACGAGGCTGGGCAGGGCTTTCACACGCATCCCTTCAGCATGATGTTCAGTGTTAATGGGCTAAGTTTGTGCATGCAGATGTTTTCCCTAAATCTATAAGCATGCGAACACGTGTGGTTAGATTTAACCATATAGGAAGCCACAACTTCAGCTGAACGTCATAAGAGCATAAGCACACAAGTCCAGGCAAAGGCAACCGGTTACAGTTAAGTGGCTGACTCTGCCACTCCTCTGTGACCCTGGGAGAAAAGCGTGCACTTCAGGCCCTGCGTCTTCAGATTATGGTTTAACCTGCTAAGAAACGGAGATGCGTGGACTGCTCAGTAAGCCGGGATGGTCAGTGACGCCCTCCCAAGTGCATAACGAGGAGACCTCCCCAGCTTCCTGAGCAGGAACCGCAGCCACACACAAGAAGCAGCCACAATCTCCCACCCGCCCGCAGAATCACCAGCCCCCAAAGCAGAATACAAGAAAGAATTCAAACAAAGAGCGCATCAGAGACAAAGCTTGTGGGAGCGTAGGACAGCTCTTCAGCAAAAAGGCCAGAGATGCCCTCCGAGAAGATCCCGTACGGCACCTCCCTTCACAATCCTAACAAATTACAAACAGAGGAAATGTGAGCACCAAACTGGCTGAAGTAGAGGAGGCAGAGATAATAAATTCCTTCTGGGACATGAGGACGGCCCTTAAACCCAAGCAAACCAGAAGCAGCCATCGGAAATGGAAAAATATGGACCGAGCACTTCCCCCGCACCTCTAGGAAGAGATCACCTGAAGGTCTCCCTCCCCCAGGAGAAATTATACCGGCAGGAAAGGGCAATCCCAGAATAGCAAACAGGAACTCAGAGAATGCCCCCCACACTTCAGCCCGGAACAGCAAGTGGCCCTGAAGTGCTGGCATGCAGCATACGTAAAACTATTTCACCTGATTCTGCATTCCAGCCACCTCCCTCAGACAAGGTCAGGGGCGTTAACTACACCAAATCACTAATCCAAATAACTACAGGGTAAAGCCAGCTTTTGGGGTGTACGTCCTGTGCAGCTGCATAGACCCCGCTCCATTTTGGTCACCATTCTCTGCCCCACCTCCATCCTCCATTCTTTTTTTGTGGAAGTGGACCCTTGGGCCGAGGTGAAGTTGATGCTGCCCACAGGGAGGAGCCCTGCAGGTCCTCACTGTCGGCAGGCAGAGTTGCCTGGAGCAGAGGCTCAACAGGAACTTCACCATTACCAGTCCACGTTCCCCACAGGTTGAACCCCCGGGTGCCGGAGCCAGCTGGACGTAGGCAGGGGCCTCTGTGAAGAGAAGAATCCGTCGCAGAAGAGGTTGAGGCCAGCAGGCAGAAAATTCCCCCCAGCGCCTGAGTCAACCAGCACTAGTGTGAGCAACTCATGGCTGCCCACTGCAATAGACATTGGAAGAGTGAGTTGGGGAGCAGGAGTGGTAAAGCCTAGGTTCTTCTCCTCCTACCTTCTAGGCTTGCTAATTTCCCGGCTTCTGAAAGCAGTGTGCCAACTGGTGTCCCAGCACAGTGTGCCAACTGGTGTCCCAGCACAGTGTGCCAACTGGTGTCCCAGCACAGTAGTAGCAGAGACCCAGGGTATGGCGGCGGAGCCTCTGTTCCGGGAAGATGTGACTTTGTCCAAGCTGCATAGGTTCCTTGGCTCGTGCAAAGAGGGGGTGCAAAAAGGACGGGGCCAGTACCACTTGCCTTCACGGGGGTCACAGCTCCTGGATCTGCTGCTGGAGGCAGCGGTAGATTCTCCCAGCCGAGTCAATGAGCGCATCCATGGGCTCGGGAAGTTCCCATGCGGCTAGCTCGTCCTTTATCTGAGAGGATAGCCCTTCCAATAACATACTTTGGAGGCTGTCCTCTCTCCAGTTCAACTCATTGGCCAAGGTTCGGAACTTGATGGTGTCCATCAATGGCCAATTGCCCTGCCAGAGATGTAGGAGTTCTGACCCTACTGTGGCCAGCCAGCTGGGTTTGTCACTCACCAGTTTGGATGCCTTGATGAATTGTTGCAAGTCCTGTAGCAATGCGAACCCCATGCTCCCACAAGCGAGATGCCCAGGCCAAAGCCTTCCCATCCAGAAGGGGAGTATAAAGGTAGTCTTGATGGTGCCAATGGGAAATTGTGCTGGCTGAAGCAAAAAATGCATAAAGCATTGATTCAAGAATCTGCAGCACTGTTTGGATCTCCTGCATAGCGGGGAGTAACCGGGAGATGTACCACGGGCACCACTGTGGGAACTGATGATACTGCAGAAAGCAGAGAGACTGTGGAGGCTGCAGTTGAGCCGTGGCAGCCGCTGAGCTGCTCCAAGAAACCTGTCAGAAGCTTGAGGAAATGTTGCTGCTGCTGTATTTTCTACACCAGGCCGGGAATGGCCTGGAAGCCCGAGAGGTCTGCTGGGTCCATGGCCTCGGCAATCTGTTGAGGAAGTGGACCCCTGGACAGAGGTGAGGTTGACGCTACCCATAGGGAGGAGCCCAGCAGGCGGAGCTGGCTGGAGCAGAGGCCCAATAGGAACTTCACCATTACCAACCTTCATTCCCCTTAGGTTGAGCCCTTGGGTGCAGGGGCCAGCTGGATTTAGGCGCGGGCCTCTGTGAAGAGAAGAATCCATCGCAAAAGAGGTTGGAGCCAGCAGGCAGAGATCAGGGCAGGCAACAGACAGCAGAGATGAGAATGGGCCAAGGTTGGAGTCAGTCCAAGCAGAGATCAGGGCAGGCAACAGACAGCAGAGATGAGAATGGGCCAAGGTCAAGGACAGGCGGAGTATGCAAGATGAGGAGCATGCAGAAGTCACAAGGCAGGCAGAAGGAAACGTGGTCGAGAAGCAGTCTGAAGTCAAGCCAAGAATCCAAATGAAGACAAACCGGGGATCCCAACCGAGGTCAAACCGAGAAATCAATACAAGGGGAAGGAGGCATGGCGGAACAGCAGGAAGACATGGAGGAAGGATAAGGAACCACAAGACAGAACTCAGGAACTCCAAAGCCACAGGAAGGAATCAGGAACACGAAGACAAGGCACTTGAATAGAAGCTGGATCAGGAACCAGGGAGGCAATCAGCTACTCAGGAAAGTTCGACCTATTGCCAAGGCATCTGAGGCCGGTCTGAGCCAGCCTTAAGTAGTGGAGAGCCTGTGATGTCATCAGTGGGTGCTATGGAGGTTTTCCCACAACAGGCCCTTTAAACAATGCTGAGTCACGAGCATGCGCATCTAGGGGCGCCCCACTCAGCTGAGCGGCGCCCTTAGTGCCGCGTTGTCCGGCCTGTGCGACGGCCTGCCGCATCTTCAGTGGCCCGTTGCAGCATCGGTGGCCCCCCTCTGGCCTGAGGCAGAAGATAAGAGCGGCCACTCGTGGGTTGGACACGTGACCGGCCAAACGCAACACTTTTTGTGATACGGGCTCCAGAACTGAACACCATACTCTAGATGAGGCCTCACCAAGGTCCCATATAAGGGCATTATCACCTCCTTTTTCTTACTGGTTATTGCTCTCCCTATGCAGCCCAGCATTCTTCTGGCTTTAGCTATCGCCTTCTCACATTGCTTTGTCACCTTCAGATTACCAGACACTATCACACCAAGGCCCCCCTCCTGGTCCTTGCATGATAGTCTTTAACCTCATCACATCCAGCTCTTTTGCATTGCCGCACCCCAGATGATGACTCTGCACTTCTTGGCATTGAATCCCAGCTGCCAAGTCTTTGACCACTCTTCAAGCTTTCTTAAATCACTTTTCATTCTCTCTACTCCTTCAGGCGTGTCCACTCTGTTGCAGATCTTAGTGTCATCCCTTATGCAATGTCGCTCACAAAGATATTGAACAGAACCGGTTCCAAACTGATCCCCGTGGCTCTCCACTTAACACTGCTCTCTCTTCAGAGCAGGTTCCATTTACCACCACTCGCTGTCTTTTGTCCGTCAACCAGTTTGTAATCCAGGACACCACCCTGGCGCTCGCTCCCAAGCTTCTCATTTTATTCTCAAGCCTCCTATGTGGGACCCTATCAAAAGCTTTGCTGAAATCCAAGTAAATCACATTGAGCGCTTTTCCTTGATCCAGTTCTCGAGTCACCCAATCATGTCCAGTAACTGGCCGGCTGGGATTGCCTCCGGGATGTTTTGGCGTTTTGGACATTTTTCCTGCTAGGAAGTCTGTGAGACCCCCAGGAAGACCCTGAACCTCTGCAGCCTCCTGGAGGACAGGGGAATGGTGGTGCCCCGCAGCAGACGTCTTCCAGTGTTTGGATCAGTTCCTTTTTGGTTAGAAGAGCCAAGAGGAAGAGTTTTTTTCTGCCCCCTTCCTTCCTCCCCGGAAGAACATCGAGAGCTGCGTATTCCCTTCCATCATGGGACTCAATTGAGCGAGATCAAGCAAGGCACTTGTAGAGGAGAACTCTGACTAAGAACAAACTAAGAAGTATTGGAGTCTTCACTGCCTGGGGAGAGAGGGACTCTCTGTGCAGAACCTGTTTTACCATTTTTGCCTGTTTTGGAAGGGGCTTTTCCTGCCCACATGGGAGCCTCCTTTTATCCAAGCCCTGGAGGCTGAGTGTTTCCCTGCACAGACAGAGGAGAGCCTGTAACTGGGGAAAAGATCATAGGCGCTGCTGAGGACGGGGCTAATTGTGTCATTCACCTTTCGGGCACTCAAACAGTCTCCGGGGTGTTATTTAGCACCAGCAGCAGGCACAGCGGAAAGGATAGAAGGCACCCAGTGTGCACAGAAATTCCATAATACAAGCAAAAACCACAAGAAAAAGCTCAGCCATCAGAGCCACTAACAGTTAAATGCCTTCTGGCTTCCTCAGCCGGTAGAAATGCTAATCAGATAATCAATGCAATCAATGAGGAAAGTAAGGACTCTGAGGTTGACCTTATCATCCATCTTGGAACCAACGACCTTGCTAGAAACAACATCCAAGCCACACAGAGAGATTTCCAGACGCTGGGCAAGCAGATTAGGCACAGGGTAAAGAGCAGCATTGCCTTTTCAGAAGTGTAACCTCTTCATGGAAAGGGGGAGGAGAGGCCAAGCCACACAGATAACCTCAATGCATGGCTCAGAACCTGCTGTAAGGAAGAAAGTTCTGGATACATTGGGGGCTGGGGCCGTGCATGGAACAGTAAAACTCTCTTATGTCAGAGACGGCAGGAAGAAGGATCCTCAGTGAAAAATTCAAATCGGATGCCATACGGCATTTAAACTAGAGGACGGGGGTGGCAGAGAGAAATTGGAAGGTCACTCCAAGAGGTGGGGGAGGAAACCCAGAAACATCAGCTGGAGAGGGCAGGAAAGATGTGAAAGGAGAGAAGCTGGAAAGCTCGGAGCACAATAAAGTCCCAGACCCGCAGGCTCTAATGGTGGGAGAGGACGTGGACAGAGTCACGGCTCGTGCAGTCTCAGGATCGGGACACGGCCAGCCCTGCTTATAACTTATTAAGGAAGGACAGAGAGGACAGGAGAGGGGGAGGAGCAGCGCTTTATCTCAGAAACAATATCCATGCAACTGAACTGCAAGGGATATGGGGTAGGGAAGATGCATTATGGGCTGTCCTGAGAAAAGAAGATGAAGAACTGGACAGAGATCTGGTTAAAGACATCCAAAAGGTGGGAGGAAAGGAGATGTGCTGCTTGTTGGAGACTTTAATCTGCCAGATGTGGATAGGAGCGTCCCATCCGTGGAATCTACTAGAGGTAGAGAGAGAGAGTGGATGCCCTGCAAGAGGCTCTGCTCCGACAAATGGTAATGGAGCCCCCGAGGGAGGGAGGGAGGGAGGGTGTGATCCTCGGATCTGGTGCTCACTAACGGGGATAATGTCTCTGATGTCTGGGAAGGTGCCCACCTGAGCACCGGTGACCATCAGACGGTGTGGGATTATATCACAACCAGGATGCAGAGAAGACGCACAAAGACCCGAGTTTTACATTTCACAAATACGGACTTTGTCAAAATGGGAAAATTCTAGAGGAAGAACTGGAAGGCTGGGAGAAAATGGGAGATGTGGAACAACAGTGGGGCAAAGTGAAAAGAGCAATTACAAAGGCAACAAATCTATAGGTTAGAAAAGTAAACAAAAGTAAGAGAAATAAGAAACTGATCTGGTTCTCAAAGGAGGTAACTGATAAAATAAAACAAAAAGAACAGCGTTCAGGAAGTATAAAGGATCCCAAAGGGAGGAACAGAGGGAAGAATATCTGGAGAAACTGAGGGAGACGAAGAAAAAAATCAGGAAAGCAAAAGTCAGGTGGAAGAAAGGATGGCCAGAGAGGTAAAGCAGGTGACAAAACATTTTTCAGATTTATCAGAGAAAGAAAGGAGATCAGAAGTGGTAAAGTGAATGTGAAAGGTGAGAAGGATCAATGTGTGGAGAGTAACAAAGAAATGGCAGAAATATTAAACGAATACTTCAGTTCAGTGTTCACTAAAGACGACCCTGGAGAAGGACCCTCGCTGGTTGACAGGAATGTGGATGAGGCTGGAGTAGATTAAACTCCATTTACAGAGGAGAATGTATGGGAAGAGCTGGGGAAACTGAAAGTGGACAAAGCCATGGGGCCTGATGAGGTTCATCCCAGGATACTGAGGGAGCTCAGAGATGCTGGAGGCTCCGCTGTGTGACCTGTTCAATAGATCCCTGGAAAGTGGACAAAGCCATGGGGCCTGATGAGGTTCATCCCAGGATACTGAGGGAGCTCAGAGATGAGCTGGTGGCTCCGCTGTGTGACCTGTTCAATAGATCCCTGGAAAGTGGACAAAGCCATGGGGCCTGATGAGGTTCATCCCAGGATACTGAGGGAGCTCAGAGATGCTGGAGGCTCCGCTGTGTGACCTGTTCAATAGATCCCTGGAAAGTGGACAAAGCCATGGGGCCTGATGAGGTTCATCCCAGGATACTGAGGGAGCTCAGAGATGCTGGCGGCTCCGCTGCGTGACCTGTTCTATAGATCCCTGGAAAGTGGACAAAGCCATGGGGCCTGATGAGGTTCATCCCAGGATACTGAGGGAGCTCAGAGATGAGCTGGTGGCTCCGCTGTGTGACCTGTTCAATAGATCCCTGGAAAGTGGACAAAGCCATGGGGCCTGATGAGGTTCATCCCAGGATACTGAGGGAGCTCAGAGATGCTGGAGGCTCCGCTGTGTGACCTGTTCAATAGATCCCTGGAAAGTGGACAAAGCCATGGGGCCTGATGAGGTTCATCCCAGGATACTGAGGGAGCTCAGAGATGCTGGCGGCTCCGCTGCGTGACCTGTTCTATAGATCCCTGGAAAGTGGACAAAGCCATGGGGCCTGATGAGGTTCATCCCAGGATACTGAGGGAGCTCAGAGATGAGCTGGTGGCTCCGCTGTGTGACCTGTTCAATAGATCCCTGGAAAGTGGACAAAGCCATGGGGCCTGATGAGGTTCATCCCAGGATACTGAGGGAGCTCAGAGATGTGCTGGCGGCTCCGCTGTGTGACCTGTTCAATAGATCCCTGGAAAGTGGACAAAGCCATGGGGCCTGATGAGGTTCATCCCAGGATACTGAGGGAGCTCAGAGATGCTGGGGGCTCCGCTGTGTGACCTGTTCAATAGATCCCTGGAAAGTGGACAAAGCCATGGGGCCTGATGAGGTTCATCCCAGGATACTGAGGGAGCTCAGAGATGAGCTGGCGGCTCCGCTGTGTGACCTGTTCAATAGATCCCTGGAAAGTGGACAAAGCCATGGGGCCTGATGAGGTTCATCCCAGGATACTGAGGGAGCTCAGAGATGAGCTGGCGGCTCCGCTGTGTGACCTGTTCAATAGATCCCTGGAAAGTGGAGAAAGCCATGGGGCCTGATGAGGTTCATCCCAGGATACTGAGGGAGCTCAGAGATGCGCTGGCGGCTCCGCTGTGTGACCTGTTCAATAGATCCCTGGAAAGTGGAGAAAGCCATGGGGCCTGATGAGGTTCATCCCAGGATACTGAGGGAGCTCAGAGATGCGCTGGCGGCTCCGCTGTGTGACCTGTTCAATAGATCCCTGGAAAGTGGACAAAGCCATGGGGCCTGATGAGGTTCATCCCAGGATACTGAGGGAGCTCAGAGATGAGCTGGCGGCTCCGCTGTGTGACCTGTTCAATAGATCCCTGGAAAGTGGACAAAGCCATGGGGCCTGATGAGGTTCATCCCAGGATACTGAGGGAGCTCAGAGATGCGCTGGCGGGTCCCGCTGTGTGACCTGTTCAATAGATCCCTGGAAACGGGAGAGGTGCCGAGTGATTGGAGAAGAGCGGTGGTGGTCCCGCTTCACAAGAGTGGGAGCAGAGAGGAGGCGGGAAACTACAGGCCGGTTACATCACCTCGGTGGTGGGAAAATTAATGGAGTCACTGCTGAAGGAAAGGAGAGTGAACTATCTACAGTCAGGAGGATTGCTGGACCTGAGGCAGCATGGATTCACCAGGGGAAGATCCTGTCAGACAAATCTGATTGATTTTTTGATTGGATCGAGGAAGTGTGCTCGCATAAAATAAGAAGCTTGTGAGTGAGCACCCAAGGTGATGGCCTGGATTACAAACTGGTTGACTGATAGGAGACAGCAAATAATGGTAAATGGAACCTGCTCTGAAGAGAGAGCGGTGTTAAGCGGAGTGCCACATGGGTCTGTTCAATATCTTTATGAGCGACATTGCAGAAGGGATAGAAGGTAAGGTTTGTCCATTTGTGGATGATACTAAGATCTGCATCAGAATAGACAGGCCTGAGGCAGAAGAGAGAATGAAAAGGGATTTAAGAAAACTTGAAGAGTGGTCAAGGATTTGGCAGCTGTAATTCAGTGCCAAGATGTGCAGAGTCATGGATCTGGGGTGCGGCAATGCAAAAGAGCTGTATGTGATGGGGGTGAAAGACTGACGTGTACGGAGCAAGAGAGGGACCTTGGGGTGATAGTGACTGATGATCTGGAAATGGTGAAGAAATGTGAGAAGGTGATAACCAGTAAGAAAAAGGAGGTGATAATCCCCTTGTACAAGTCCTTGGTGAGGCCTCACCTGGAGCACTGTGTTCAGTTCTGGAGACCGTATCTCAGAAAGGATGGAGACAGGATGGAGACGGTCCAGAGAAGGGCGACCAAAATGGTAGGAGGTCTCCATCAAATGACTTATGAGGAGAGGCTGAAGGCTCTGAATATGGACACCCTGGAGGAGAGGAGGTGCAGGGGAGACGGGACCTGAATACGTACACCCTGGAGGAGAGGAGGAGCAGGGGAGACAGGACCTGAATATGTACACCCTGGAGGAGAGGAGGTGCAGGGGAGACAGGACCTGAATATGTACATCCTGGAGGAGAGGAGGTGCAGGGGAGACAGGACCTGAATATGTACACCCTGGAGGAGAGGAGGTGCATGGGAGATAGGACCTGAATATGGACACCCTGGAGGAGAGGAGGTGCAGGGGAGACAGGACCTGAATATGTACACCCAGGAGGAGAGGAGGTGCAGGGGAGATAGGACCTGAGTATGTACACTCTGGGGAGAGGATGTGCAGGGGAGATAGGACCTGAATATGTACACTCTGGAGGAGAGGAGGTGCAGGGGAGATAGGACCTGAATATGTACACCCTGGAGGAGAGGAGGTGCAGGAGAGATAGGACCTGAATATGTACACCCTGGAGGAGAGGAGGTGCAGGGGAGATAGGACCTGAATATGTACACCCTGGAGGAGAGGAGGTGCAGGGGAGATAGGACCTGAATATGTACACCCTGGAGGAGAGGAGGTGCAGGGGAGATAGGACCTGAATATGTACATCCTGGAGGAGAGGAGGTGCAGGGGAGACAGGACCTGAATATGTACATCCTGAAGGAGAGGAGGTGCAGGGGAGACGGGACCTGAATACGTACACCCTGGAGGAGAGGAGGAGCAGGGGAGACAGGACCTGAATATGTACACCCTGGAGGAGAGGAGGTGCAGGGGAGACAGGACCTGAATATGTACATCCTGGAGGAGAGGAGGTGCAGGGGAGACAGGACCTGAATATGTACACCCTGGAGGAGAGGAGGTGCATGGGAGATAGGACCTGAATATGGACACCCTGGAGGAGAGGAGGTGCAGGGGAGACAGGACCTGAATATGTACACCCAGGAGGAGAGGAGGTGCAGGGGAGATAGGACCTGAGTATGTACACTCTGGGGAGAGGATGTGCAGGGGAGATAGGACCTGAATATGTACACTCTGGAGGAGAGGAGGTGCAGGGGAGATAGGACCTGAATATGTACACCCTGGAGGAGAGGAGGTGCAGGAGAGATAGGACCTGAATATGTACACCCTGGAGGAGAGGAGGTGCAGGGGAGATAGGACCTGAATATGTACACCCTGGAGGAGAGGAGGTGCAGGGGAGATAGGACCTGAATATGTACACCCTGGAGGAGAGGAGGTGCAGGGGAGATAGGACCTGAATATGTACATCCTGGAGGAGAGGAGGTGCAGGGGAGATAGGACCTGAATATGTACACCCTGGAGGAGAGGAAGTGCAGGGGAGATAGGACCTGAATATGTACATCCTGGAGGAGTGGAGGTGCAGGGGAAATAGGACCTGAATATGTACACCCTGGAGGAGAGGAAGTGCAGGGGAGATAGGACCTGAATATGTACACCCTGGAGGAGAGGAAGTGCAGGGGAGATAGGACCTGAATATGTACACCCTGGAGGAGAGGAGGTGCAGGGGAGATAGGACCTGAGTATGTACATCCTGGAGGAGAGGAGGTGCAGGGGAGATAGGACCTGAATATGTACACCCTGGAGGAGAGGAGGTGCAGGGGAGATAGGACCTGAGTATGTACACTCTGGGGAGAGGATGTGCAGGGGAGATAGGACCTGAATATGTACACTCTGGAGGAGAGTAGGTGCAGGGGAGATAGGACCTGAATATGTACACCCTGGAGGAGAGGAGGTGCAGGGGAGATAGGTCCTGAATATGTACACCCTGGAGGAGAGGAGGTGCAGGGGAGATAGGACCTGAGTATGTACATCCTGGAGGAGAGGAGGTGCAGGGGAGATAGGATCTGAATATGTACACCCTGGAGGAGAAGGAGGTGCAGGGGAGATAGGACCTGAATATGTACACCCTGGAGGAGAAGGAGGTGCAGGGGAGATAGGACCTGAATATGTACAGCCTGGAAGAGAGGAGGTGCAGGGGAGATAGGACCTGAATATGTACACCCTGGAGGAGAGGAGGTGCAGGGGAGATAGGATCTGAATATGTACACCCTGGAGGAGAAGGAGGTGCAGGGGAGATAGGACCTGAATATGTACACCCTGGAGGAGAAGGAGGTGCAGGGGAGATAGGACCTGAATATGTACAGCCTGGAAGAGAGGAGGTGCAGGGGAGATAGGACCTGAATATGTACACCCTGGAGGAGAGGAGGTGCAGGGGAGATAGGACCTGAGTATGTACACTCTGGGGAGAGGATGTGCAGGGGAGATAGGACCTGAATATGTACACTCTGGAGGAGAGTAGGTGCAGGGGAGATAGGACCTGAATATGGACATCCTGGAGGAGAGGAGGTGCAGGGGAGACAGGACCTGAATATGTACACCCTGGAGGAGAGGAGGTGCAGGGGAGATAGGACTTGAGTATGTACACTCTGGGGAGAGGATGTGCAGGGGAGATAGGACCTGAATATGTACACTCTGGAGGAGAGGAGGTGCAGGGGAGATAGGACCTGAATATGTACACCCTGGAGGAGAGGAGGTGCAGGGGAGATAGGACCTGAATATGTACATCCTGGAGGAGAGGAGGTGCAGGGGAGATAGGACCTGAATATGTACATCCTGGAGGAGAGGAGGTGCAGGGGAGATAGGACCTGAATATGTACACCCTGGAGGAGAGGAGGTGCAGGGGAGATAGGACCTGAGTATGTACACTGTGGGGAGAGGATGTGCAGGGGAGATAGGACCTGAATATGTACACTCTGGAGGAGAGTAGGTGCAGGGGAGATAGGACCTGAATATGTACACCCTGGAGGAGAGGAGGTGCAGGGGAGATAGGTCCTGAATATGTACACCCTGGAGGAGAGGAGGTGCAGGGGAGATAGGACCTGAATATGTACATCCTGGAGGAGAGGAGTTGCAGGGGAGATAGGACCTGAATATGTACATCCTGGAGGAGAGGAGGTGCAGGGGAGATAGGACCTGAATATGTACACCCTGGAGGAGAGGAGGTGCAGGGGAGATAGGACCTGAATATGTATACCCTGGAGGAGAGGAAGTGCAGGGGAGATAGGACCTGAATATTTACACCCTGGAGGAGAGGAGGTGCAGGGGAGATAGGACCTGAATATGTACACCCTGGAGGAGAGGAGGTGCAGGGGAGACAGGACCTGAATATGTACACCCTGGAGGAGAGGAAGTGCAGGGGAGATAGGACCTGAATATGTACACCCTGGAGGAGAGGAGGTTCAGGGGAGATAGGACCTGAATATGTACACCCTGGAGGAGAGGAGGTGCAGGGGAGATAGGACCTGAAAAAGTACACCCTGGAGGAGAGGAGGTGCAGGGGAGATAGGACCTGAATATGTACACCCTGGAGGAGAGGAGTTGCAGGGGAGATAGGACCTGAATATGTACATCCTGGAGGAGAGGAGGTGCAGGGGAGATAGGACCTGAATATGTACACCCTGGAGGAGAGGAGGTGCAGGGGAGATAGGACCTGAATATGTATACCCTGGAGGAGAGGAAGTGCAGGGGAGATAGGACCTGAATATGTACACCCTGGAGGAGAGGAGGTGCAGGGGAGATAGGACCTGAATATGTACACCCTGGAGGAGAGGAGGTGCAGGGGAGACAGGACCTGAATATGTACACCCTGGAGGAGAGGAAGTGCAGGGGAGATAGGACCTGAATATGTACACCCTGGAGGAGAGGAGGTTCAGGGGAGATAGGACCTGAATATGTACACCCTGGAGGAGAGGAGGTGCAGGGGAGATAGGACCTGAAAAAGTACACCCTGGAGGAGAGGAGGTGCAGGGGAGATAGGACCTGAATATGTACACCCTGGAGGAGAGGAGGTGCAGGGGAGATAGGATACAGACCTTCAGATATCTGAAAGGTTTCAATGAGTTATGGACTGTGAACCTTTTCTGTTGGAAAAGAAAACAATAGAACAAAAAGAAACACCAGGGAGGACGACTCAGAACCAATGTCAGGAAATATTTCTTCACGGAGAGGGTGGTGGATGCCTGGAACGCCCCTTCCGAGGAGGTGGTGAAGACAAAAACAGTGAAAGGATTGAAAGGGGCGTGGGATGAACCCTGTGGATCTGGAGGTGCATGGGGGTAACTTGCTGGTACAGCGCTTACTACCCTTAGCAGAAGGCATGGAGATTACCAGTCTTAACTATTAAGCCTTAATCCTTTTACTACAACTGCGATATGAAGAAAGAACCCTGAGCGTGAAAAGAGCTTAAACCAATAACAGAAAATTCACTCAAAGAAACAAGACTAGCCGGCTCCTGTGGATCCAGAGAGTTATTTCTCAAGCCTGGTTACAGCTTCCACTGAACTGGAGCAGCAAGGTAAGTCCTACTTTATCTACTTATTTTGTTCCTAAAGACAAGATTTTATTCAAAACAAAAAATAATACGTAAAAAAACCGAATGTATACCCGGGACTTATTGATAGTTACTCTGTCCCAGGCCAATGATTGTAAATATTTGGGCACTCAAGCACTCCCAGCAATTGTAAGACATAAGACCCTGAAGCTGATGGTGCAGTCTAAGTGCCTTGTATATGAGGTCCGCCTTTTACTTTATTTCTATATTTGAACAATCTCTTCCTGTTTCTTTGAGTGAATTTTCTATTATTGGTTTAATACAACTGCAACATTGCTCCCTACTTCGATGGCAGGGGGAAAAGGGGAATTGGATTCAGACAATTACCAGGGGGGCCCTGACTTATATAGTCTGGGGAACTGATGCACAGACGTAAGGGAGAAAGCACAGGACGGCTTCTAGGGCCAAGTCCATTAGCAAAGCAGGTCAAGCAGCGCTGTCTGAATTCTGAAGAAAACTCACTACCCAGTAAGAAATGTTACTAGGTGCAATATTTTTGGGTTATCATAAGGCTTGGGGATAACTGCATGGAGCAGCAGTTACTGTCTTAAGAGAAACATGGGAGTAACCTGCACTGTGCAGCAGATATTATCATAAGAAGCTTGCTGGGCAGACAGCTTGAACCATTTGGTCCTTTTCTGACATCATTTCTATATTAACCCAAAACTATACAGGGTGGGACAGAACCCAGTTCCCCCAACAGAAACCCTGCACCTCCAATTCCGCAGACGCTCCAGATCCATCTCTGATACTGGCTGCAAAACCGGATTCAGATGCTTACCCTTACTAATTACCATGCAAAAACAATATGCAGATTATAGTGTCATCTGAATAAAAACAACACAAACTCCCTCCACTACTACACAAAACCCTGGAAAAGCACCTGTACAGCAATCCTGCCAGATGAATCCATCACTAATACCCTGAATTCAAACAACTACAACCCAACATCCGATTGGGTGAGCAAATTGAAAAACAAAAAACAAGCCGGACTGCTACAGATTCCAACACAGAAATTACAAGACAAGCTAGCAGAATCCATCTCCTCAGTCACAAATGCAAAAACATAGACAGACCCTGAGCAAATAAAGGATCAGGGATCACAAATTAGAAAGAAAAAGATGAAGACAAAAAATAAACTGGAAACTCCAAAAAGCCCAGCTCTGTATGCAATGCAACCCTAGAGCAAGAGAAACAGCAATGCATTTCCTCCTGTGCTGTGCAGAATACAGAGAGATCAGAGCTGCACAGGTCCCAGAGCTGAGAGAGGAAATCCAAAGAGAAATAGAAACAGCAATGCATTTCCTCCTGTGCTGTGCAGAATACAGAGAGATCAGAGCTGCACATTCCCAGAGCTGAGAGATAAAATCCAAGGAGAAATAGAAACAGCAATGCATTTTCTCCTGTGCTGTGCAGAATACAGAGAGATCAGAGCTGCACATTCCCAGAGCTAGAGAGAGGAAATCCAAGGAGAAATAGAAACAGCAATGCATTTCCTCCTGTGCTGTGCAGAATACAGAGAGATCAGAGCTGCACATTTCCAGAGCTGAGAGAGGAAATCCAAGGAGAAATAGAAACAGCGATGCATTTCCTGCTGTGCTGTGCAGAATACAGAGAGATCAGAGCTGCACATTCCCAGAGCTGAGAGAGAAAATCCAAGGGGAAATAGAAACAGCAATGCATTTCCTCCTGTGCTGTGCAGAATACAGAGAGATCAGAGCTGCACAGGCCCCAGAGCTGAGAGAGGAAATCCAAGGAGAAATAGAAACAGCAATGCATTTCCTCCTGGGCTGTGCAGAATACAGAGAGATCAGAGCTGCACATTCCCAGAGCTGAGAGAGGAAATCCAAAGAGAAATAGAAACAGCAATGCATTTCCTCCTGTGCTGTGCAGAATACAGAGAGATCAGAGCTGCACATTCCCAGAGCTGAGAGATAAAATCCAAGGAGAAATAGAAACAGCAATGCATTTCCTCCTGTGCTGTGCAGAATACAGAGAGATCAGAGCTGCACATTCCCAGAGCTAGAGAGAGGAAATCCAAGGAGAAATAGAAACAGCAATGCATTTCCTCCTGTGCTGTGCAGAATACAGAGAGATCAGAGCTGTACATTTCCAGAGCTGAGAGAGGAAATCCAAGGAGAAATAGAAACAGCGATGCATTTCCTGCTGTGCTGTGCAGAATACAGAGAGATCAGAGCTGCACATTCCCAGAGCTGAGAGAGAAAATCCAAGGGGAAATAGAAACAGCAATGCATTTCCTCCTGTGCTGTGCAGAATACAGAGAGATCAGAGCTGCACAGGCCCCAGAGCTGAGAGAGGAAATCCAAGGAGAAATAGAAACAGCAATGCATTTCCTCCTGGGCTATGCAGAATACAGAGAGATCAGAGCTGCACATTCCCAGAGCTGAGAGAGGAAATCCAAAGAGAAATAGAAACAGCAATGCATTTCCTCCTGTGCTGTGCAGAATACAGAGAGATCAGAGCTGCACATTCCCAGAGCTGAGAGAGAAAATCCAAGGAGAAATAGAAACAGCAATGCATTTCCTCCTGTGCTGTGCAGAATACAGAGAGATCAGAGCTGCACAGGCCCCAGAGCTGAGAGAGGAAATCCAAGGAGAAATAGAAACAGCAATGTATTTCCTCCTGTGCTGTGCAGAATACAGAGAGATCAGAGCTGCACAGGTCCCAGAGCTGAGAGTGGAAATCCAAGGAGAAATAGAAACAGCAATGCATTTCCTCCTGTGCTGTGCAGAATACAGAGAGAGCAGAGCTGCACATTCCCAGAGCTGAGAGAGGAAATCCAAGGAGAAATAGAAACAGCAATGCATTTCCTCCTGTGCTGTGCAGAATACAGAGAGATCAGAGCTGCACAGGCCCCAGAGCTGAGAGAGGAAATCCTTGACATCCCACAGCAGAATGAGGAGGAAATTCTCTGTCTAATCCTGGGGGAAAAGCAGCTAGAACAGCAAAATCTGTGGTATCTATCACCAGGCCAGAATGGCAACCTGAGCAGGGACAATCCAGACCAACACCAGAACCCGGGACACATCCCTAACGCTGCACTTTCTGGCTGTTGTAGATGACCCAGGAACCCATTGTAAGTTGGATGCTAAGACATTATTTATCAGGGTTCAGACCTGTAAGCTTACTGCCCACCCTTCTTAACCTTGGGCCCACCCAAAAACTCAGGTCTGGTTATGCCACTGCTGCATGCAGCGGCTGAGATGCACCGAGTCCCCAGGCACTTCAGGACTGGAATGGAAATGCTAAAAATATTTCCGGGAGAGCTGAGAAGCAGCAGCTCTTGATTAAGAGTCAGAAGCCATTATTTATAAAATGTTTTTTCTGTGGGCGCAGAATGAAGAAAAGTCCTTTTCTGAATATTCCCAGTCCGGCAAGCAATGAGACTCCTTACTGGGGTCCTGGGGGTGGGAGGTGGAGGACCTGAGAAGGGGCTCAAAGGCCTGAGATGAGAGGGTAGGAGAGAGAGCTGAGGAAGGGGCCATGGTAGAAGGGGGGAGAGGGGAGAGAGGATCCAGGGGAGGGCACTCTCTGCTAGGGTCTCCTTCCTTTTTTTCTTCTTGCTCCAGTTTGTCTTTACTCTGGACCTGGAGCCCGTTCGCAGAGAAACTGATCAACGCATTTCTGTTCCTCAACATTCAAGGCACCAGCAGTAAACCATGAGAGATTATCACATTGTGAATTCCCCTTTGCAACTGTGGTCATCTGGTGGCACTTACACTGCAGTCAGGCCTCAAGCTGCTGCTGCTGCTGGGGGCCGATGTCGTAAGCCAAGCTCACCTCACCGTGGGTTTTAACCTAATCCCCGTATGTAACAGGGGTTTCAGCGCCAGAAAGACCCAGGCTACAAACCCCTGGCAAGGTTTGCACGTCTCATGCTAATTGCAGGCTAATAAGGCTTAGTAGCTCTTACCCTGCAATGCAAGGAGGCTGCTCAGCGGGACCCGCTTTTACTGCAGGAAATGTAACCCCTGCTCAGAGACAGCGAACCCCACTCCCCCGAACCTGATTCCTGCCTCCACCACCTTAAGAAATACTTAGTGCCAGCCTGAGCTGAGCTCCCTCACCCTCTGGCACCTCCCCAAGCATTGCTGACCCGCTGACCTTAAAAAAGAAATCAAGCTGAGTCCTGGGGTGGGTCCGGCGGGTCCCCCCATCCCACCCCTTCCTCTGAAGCCATTTGTAAGCACTGGGACCCTCCAAAACCAGCCCTGCACCCCAGAAGGCCCCCGCCTTCTCCTGCAGGCTATTCCTACAACTGAAAGGACAGAATTCTGAAAGGGGACTGGTCCTTCCACTGCTATATGATAGTGGAGGGAGCAATCGGCAGACAGCGGAGTGAATAAATTAATATTAAGAGTTGGGTGTTTGAGTGTGAGTTCTGGGAGTTAGTGCTGTTTGGGTATGGCGGGTGAGGGCCATTTTGGCAGGGTTTTGTGTTAAACCTCACAATCAGGCCGATACAGTACAGCCCGCGGGAGAGCGGCGTGCACACCGGCCACTCACCAGTGCGCGCGATTCTGTATTTAAATTAGGTCCGGCGGCTGTCAGCGGGTTTGACAGCCGACGCTCAATTTTGCTGGCGTTGGTTCTCGAGCCCGCTGACAGCCACGGGCTCGGAAACCGGACACCGGCAAAATTGAGCGTCCGGTTTTCGGCCCGACAGCCGCCGGTCGAATTCAAAAAAAATTTATTTTTTTTAAACTTTTTTTTACCTTTCGGGACCTCCGACTTAATATCGCCATGATATTAAGTCGGAGGGTGCACAGAAAAGCAGTTTTTACTGCTTTTCTGTGCACTTTCCTGGTGCCGGAAGAAATTAGCGCCGACCTTTGGGTAGGCGCTAATTTCTGAAAGTAAAATGTGCGGCTTGGCTGCACATTTTAGTTACTGAATCGCGCGCGCATACCTAATAGCGCCTGCAACATGCATTTGCATGTTGAGGGCGCTATTAGGTGCCGCGGGTTGGATGCGCGTTTTCCTCCCCTTACTGAATAAGGGGTAAGGGAAAACGCGCGTCCCAGAGCAGGCTAACCGTGCGCTCCGTCAGAGCGCACTGTACTGTATCGGCCTGTAAGTGTCTGGTAATGGCGGGAGTTTGTGTTCTGAGGTGAAAACAGAATTAGAATTAATTTCTGTGGTGAATAGAAAGAGGGAAACTCCCTGTTAGTCCCAGTTGATCGTTTCAGAGATTACCTTCAACTGATGCAAATAGATTTCTTAATTTACAAATGCAGGTATTTCTTGATTTCTTTTGCAGCTTACCGCCCAAAATCATAGCTGATACATTCCTCAGAGGGCAAGGAGGATGGTGGTTAGAGCCAAGGGCTGGGAAATCTCGCCTCTCCTGTCACTTAACCTCCCATTGCCTGGAGGTCATTACGAGCCCCCAGGTCCAAGCCCTTCAGTCTGTTCAGCTGCATCTGGAACCTCCCTTTCTCCTTCAGCAGAAGGCAATCAAGCTTGTTCCACCTCAGCATTATGACCTGAGGTTCTATTCCTGGTATCTTCTTTTATAATTTGTTATTTATATGAATGCAATTCAACAGAAAAGCATTATAAACAAAAGATATCGAGCTTACACAACAGTCACCTTCTATTGCATTACATTTTCAACCAGAGCATACATTGTCACTTTAATGGGGGATTTTGCATCTGTATATTGTGTATCTGGGGGAGGATATAAAGAGTCACACAGTCATTGGTGGAAATCTGGGGAAGGATATAAAAGGTTACACAGTCTATGATGGCACACTATATTTATATATTGTATATCTTGAGGAGGATACAAAGAGTTACACAGTCTATGATGGGATGCTGTATCTGTATATTGTATATCTTGGGGAGGATATAAAGAGTTACACAGTCTATGATGGGACACTGTATCTGTATATTGTGTATCTGGGGGAGGATATAAAGAGTTACCCAGTCTATGATGGGACACTGTATCTGTATATTGTATATCTTGGGGAGGATATAAAGAGTTACCCAGTCTATGATGGGACACTGTATCTGTTTATTGTATATCTTGGGGAGGATATAAAGAGTTACACAGTCTATGATGGGACACTTTATCTGTATATTGTATATCTGGGGGAGGATATAAAGAGTTACACAGTCTATGATGGGACACTGTATCTGTATATTGTATATCTTGGGGAGGATACAAAGGGTTACACAGTCTATGATGGGATGCTGTATCTGTATATTGTATATCTTGGGGAGGATACAAAGGTGTACACAGTCTGTGGTGGATAATATATCTGTATATTGTATATCTCAGGGGAGGATACAAAGGTGTACACAGTCTGTGGTGGATAATATATCTGTATATTGTATATCTTGGGGGAGGATACAAAGGGTTACACAGTCTGTGGTGGATAATATAGCTGTATATTGTATATCTTGGGGGAGGATATAAAGGGTTACACAGTCTGTGGTGATTAATATTGCTGTATATTGTATATCTTGGGGAGGATACAAAGTGTTACACAGTCTGTGGTGGATAATATATCTGTATATTGTATATCTTGGGGATGATACAAAGGGTTACACAGTCTGTGGTGGATAATATATCTGTATATTGTACATCTCAGGGGAGGATACAAAGGAGTACACAGTCTGTGGTGGATAATATAGCTGTATATTGTATATCTCAGGGAAGGATACAAAGAGTTACACAGTCTATGATGGGACACTGTATCTCTATATTGTATATCTTGGGGAGGATACAAAGGGTTACACAGTCTGCGTGGATAATATATCTGTATATTGTATATCTTGGGGAAGATACAAAGGATTATGCGCAGTCTATGATGGGACACTGTATATTTATATTGTATATCTTGGGGAGGATATAAAGAGTTACACAGTCTGTGGTGGATAATATAGCTGTATATAGTATATCTTGGGGGAGGATACAAAGGGTTACACAGTCTGTGGTGGTTAATATTGCTGTATATTGTATATCTTGGGGATGATACAAAGGGTTACACAGTCTGTGGTGGATAATATATCTGTATATTGTATATCTTGGGGATGATACAAAGGGTTACACAGTCTGTGGTGGATAATATATCTGTATATTGTATATCTCAGGGGAGGATACAAAGGAGTACACAGTCTGTGGTGGATAATATAGCTGTATATTGTATATCTCAGGGAAGGATACAAAGAGTTACACAGTCTATGATGGGACACTGTATCTCTATATTGTATATCTTGGGGAGGATACAAAGGGTTACACAGTCTGCATGGATAATATATCTGTATATTGTATATCTTGGGGAGGATACAAAGGATTATGCACAGTCTATGATGGGACACTGTATATGTATATTGTATATCTTGGGGAGGATATAAAGAGTTAGACAGTCTGTGGTGGATAATATAGCTGTATATTGTATATCTTGGAGGAGGATACAAAGGGTTACACAGTCTGTGGTGGTTAATATTGCTGTATATTGTATATCTTGGGAAGGATACAAAGGAATACACAGTCTGTGGTGGATAATATAGCTGTATATTGTATATCTTGGGGGAGGATACAAAGGGTTACACAGTCTATGATGGGACACTGTATCTCTATATTGTATATCTTGGGGAGGATACAAAGGGTTACACGGTCTGCGTGGATAATATATCTGTATATTGTATATCTTGGGGAAGATACAAAGGATTACACGCAGTCTATGATGGGACACTGTATATGTATATTGTATATCTTGGGGAGGATATAAAGGGTTACACAGCCTGTGGTGGGATAATATATCTGTATATTGTATATCTTTGGGAGGATATAAAGGGTTACAGTCTGTGGTGGATAATATCGCTGTATATTGTATATCTTGGGGAGGATACAAAGGGTTACACAGTCTGTGGTGGATAATATATCTGTATATTGTATATCTTGTGTGAGGATACAAAGGGTTACACAGTCTGTGGTGGATAATATATCTGTATATTGTATATCTTGGGTGAGGATACAAAGGGTTACACAGTCTGTGGTGGATAATACAGCTGTATATTGTATATCTCAGGGGAGGATACAAAGAGTTACACAGTGTATGATGGGACACTGTATCTCTATTTTGTGTATCTTGGGGGAGGATACAAAGGGTTACACAGTCTGCGTGGATAATATATCTGTATATTGTATATCTTGGGGAGGATACAAAGGATTATGCGCAGTCTATGATGGGACACTGTATCTGTATATTGTATATCTCAGGGGAGGATACAAAGGATTACACAGTCTGCGATGGATAATATATCTGTATATTGTATATCTTGGGGAGGATATAAAATGTTACCTAAAAAAAGATGACGGAGCATCCATTTATATTGGAGTGGTTTACAGGCCTCCAAACCAAAAGGAAGAGCTGGACAGAGAGCTGGTTGAAGACATCCATAAGATAGGTAAGAAGGGAGAAGTGGTGATCGTGGGTGACTTTAATATGCCAGATGTAGACTGGAAAATCCCATCTGCAGAAACTAAAAATAGTAGAGCGATAGTGGATGCCATGCAAGTATCTTTGTTCAAACAAATGGTGTTGGAACCCACGAGAGAAGGAGCTATACTCGACTTAGTGCTCACTAATGCAGATAATGTCTCAGATGTCCAGGTGGGCGCCCACCTCAGCACCAGTGATCATCAAACGGTATGGTTTAATATCAATAAAAGAATAGGGAAAAGAACCACAAAGACCCGAGTTTTACAGTTCAAAAACACAGACTTTGAGGAAATGGGTAAGTACCTGGAGGAAGAACTAAAAGGATGGGAGAACGAGAGAGATGTGGATCAGCAGTGGACCAATCTAAAAGGAGCAATCACCAAGGCAACTGCTCTATATGTTAGAACTGTAAAGAAAAGCAAAAGGAAACTGAAACCTATCTGGTTCTCAAAGGAGGTGGCTGACAAAATTAAAGCTAAAAGAACAGCATTCAAGATATATAAAAGATCCCAAAGGGAGGAGCACAAAGAAGCATATTTGAATCAACTGAGGGAGACAAAGAAATTAATCAAGTTGGCAAAAAGTCAAGCGGAGGAGAGGATTGCCAAGGAGATAAAAAATGGTGACAAAACATTTTTCAGATACATCAGCGAAAAGAGAAAGGTCCAAAGTGGTATAGCAAAATTGAAAGATGGTAATGATCAATGTGTGGAGAGTGACGAAGAAATGGCAGAAATATTAAACGAATACTTCAGCTCTGTGTTCACTAAAGAAGACCCTGGAGAAGGACCATCTCTACACATCAAGAAACTGGAGGGAAGTGGAATAGATGAAAATCCTTTCACAGTAGAAAATGTGTGGGAAGAGCTAAAGAACCTGAAAGTGGACAAAGCCATGGGGCCTGATGGTATTCATCCAAGGATATTGAGGGAGCTCAGAGATGTTCTGGCGGCTCCGCTGTGTGACCTGTTTAATAGATCCCTAGAAACGGGAGTGGTGCCGAGTGATTGGAGAAGAGCGGTGGTGGTCCCGCTTCACAAGAGTGGCAACAGAGAGGAGGCTGGAAACTACAGACCAGTTAGCCTCACTTCGGTGGTGGGAAAAGTAATGGAGTCACTGCTGAAAGAGAGAATAGTGAACAATCTACAGTCCGGAGAATCGATGGACCAGAGGCAACATGGATTCACCAGGGGAAGATCCTGTCAGACAAATCTGATTGACTTTTTTGACTGGGTAACCAAGGAATTGGATCAAGGAAGAGCACTCGATATCATATACTTGGATTTCAGCAAAGCTTTTGATACGGTTCCGCACAGGAGACTGGTGAATAAAACGAGAAGCTTGGGAGTGAGTGCCGATGTGGTGACCTGGATTGCAAATTGGTTGACGGACAGAAGACAATGTGTGATGGTAAATGGAACCTTCTCTGAGGAGAGAGCGGTTATAAGTGGTGTACCGCAAGGATCGGTGTTGGGACCGGTCCTGTTCAATATCTTTGTGAGCGACATTGCGGACGGGATTGAAGGTAAGGTTTGTCTCTTTGCGGATGACACTAAGATCTGCAACAGAGTGGACACGCCGGAAGGAGTGGAGAGAATGAGACGGGATCTAAGGAAACTGGAAGAGTGGTCGAAGATATGGCAGCTGAGATTCAATGCAAAGAAATGCAAAGTCATGCATATGGGGAGTGGAAATCCGAATGAAATGTATTCGATGGGGGGGGGAAGGCTGATGTGCACGGAGCAGGAGAGGGACCTTGGGGTGATAGTATCTAATGATATGAAGTCTGCGAAACAATGTGACAAGGCGATAGCAAAAGCCAGAAGAATGCTGGGCTGCATAGAGAGAGGAATATCGAGTAAGAAAAGGGAAGTGATTATTCCCCTGTACAGGTCCTTGGTGAGGCCTCACCTGGAGTACTGTGTTCAGTTCTGGAGACCATATCTTCAAAAAGACAAAGACAAGATGGAAGCGGTACAGAGAAGGGCGACCAGGAAGGTGGAGGATCTTCATTGGATGACGTACGAGGAGAGATTGAAGAATCTAAATATGTACACCCTGGAGGAGAGGAGGAGCAGAGGTGATATGATACAGACTTTCAGATACTTGAAAGGTTTTAATGATCCAAAGACAACGACAAACCTTTTCCGTAGGAAGAAAATCAGCAGAACCAGGGGTCACGATTTGAAGCTCCAGGGAGGAAGATTCAGAACCAATGTCAGGAAGTATTTCTTCACGGAGAGGGTGGTGGATGCCTGGAATGCCCTTCCGGAGGAAGTGGTGAAGACCAGAACTGTGAGGGACTTCAAAGGGGCATGGGATAAACACTGTGGATCCATAAAGTCAAGAGACCGCCAATGTAGAGTGGGTGGCTCACCAGAACGATGGCTACTGCCCGGAGACAATACCCTTATTAAATAAACATACAGATGCTTACTGTGACTCCAACATCGCTCTAAGCTCCAACGGCAAGAGGAAATGTGGAAATAAGGATTTGCAATCACAAAGAGGGGAGTAGCTGGCTTGTTACGGCGGTTACTACCCCAAACCAAATAAGCCTAATACTTCACTTTCCAAGCATATACAGCATAGTTCTCTGCTTCAACGGCAGGGGAGAAGAAAAGAGGGTTCGCACTCACAAAGCGGGGAGTAGCTGGCTTATTACGGCGGTTACTACCCCAAACCAAATGTGCCTGATACTTCGCTTTCGATGCATATCCAGCATGGCTCTCTGCTTCATGGCATGGGAGAAAGGCTGATACATCAAGCATTTCCAGCATAGCTCTCTGCTTCAACAGCAGGGGAATAAGAAAAGCTGAGGCTTCACGCATATCCAGAATAGCTTCAACTGCAGGGGAGAAGGAAAAAAAAAAAAAGGATTCGCACTCACAAAGCAGGGAGTAGCTGGCTTGTTACGGCGGTTACTACCCTAAACCAAAAGGGCCTGATACTTCACTTTCAATGCATAACCAGCATGGCTCTCCGCTTCAACGGCAGGAGAGAGGAAAAACAACCAATAGGGGCTGTATGACATAGTCTGGGTAAAGGGAATAAACATGGGTGTAGCTTGCTTATTGCAGCGGTTACTACCCCTACTACCCCTAACTAATCAAGCTAGGTATTTCACTTGGATGCAGCTCCATCACTGCTCTCTACATTAATGGTGGGGGTGGAAGGGAAATAGAACCAAGAGTTAAGAGAAAAAGATAAGTATGAGAGAAAAAATGTGTGAAGCTTGCTGGGCAGACTAGATGGGCCATTTGGTCTTCTTCTGCCGTCATTTCTATGTTTCTATGTTTCTATGTTACAGTCTATGATGGGACACTGTATCTGTATATTGTATATCTTGGGGGAGGATACAAAGGGTTACACAGTCTGCGGTGGATAATATATCTGTATATTGTATATCTCAGGGGAGGATACAAAGGATTACACACAGTCCATGGGGGGATACAGTACAGATACGTTATTCTCCATAGACACTGTGTCCGTTCACATTCTTCCCAGGATGATGTTCCACGCTGGGACATTAGGTCAGTATGTTACAGTGTGGGTGTGTGCGTGTGTGTGTTACCAGCAATTTATGTACACACGCATGGAGGATGGTTTGTTAAAAAGATTCGTAAGTTCTCCTGGTAGCCACTGGTGCACATACTCCCACCTTAGGTAACTGAGATAGGCATGGTTACCTGTGGCACCTGCTTGCACTGTATGCACCATTTTAGGCAGCTCCTCCTTACCCATGTCAATGCCCTGTGGTACCCGTTAGCACACTTCATGCCTTTTGGGCAGCTCGGGCTGGCATGGGATGGGTTTATCCCCTTGCACACATTGGCACAGTGCAGTCCCACCCTGTGTTAATACCCCTGGCAGCCTTCGGCACAGTGCACCCTCACAATGAACAGCTCAGACTGGTACGAGATGATCCCCGTGGCACCTGTTGGCACACTGTATGCCCACACAAGGCAGCTCGGGCTGGCATGGGATGGGATTATCCCCTTGCACACATTGGCACAGTGCTCACTCACAATGAACAGCTCAGGCTGGTACGAGACAAACCCCGTGGCACCCGTTGGCACATTGTATGCCCACACGAGGCAGCTCGGGCTGGCATGGGATTATCCCCTTGCACACATTGGCACAGTGTTCAATCACAATGCACAGCTCAGGCTGGTACGAGACGATCCCCGTGGCACCCGTTGGCACACTGTATGCCTACAGGAGGCAGCTCGGGCTGGCATGGGATGGGATTATCCTCTTGCACACATTGGCACAGTGTTCACTCACAATGCACAGCTCAGGCTGGTATGAGACGATCCCCGTGGCACCCGTTGGCACACTGTATGCCCACAGGAGGCAGCTCGGGCTGGCATGGGATGGGATTATTCTCTTGCACACATTGGCACAGTGTTCACTCACAATGCACAGCTCAGGCTGGTACGAGATGATCCCCGTGGCACCCGTTGGCACACTGTATGCCCACAGGAGGCAGCTCATGCTGGCATGGGATTATCCCCTTGCACACATTGGCACAGTGCTCACTCACAATGCACAGTTCAGGCTGGTATGAGATGATCCCCGTGGCACCTGTTGGCACACTGTATGCCCACAGGAGGCAGCTCGGGCTGGCATGGGTTAATCCCCTTGCACACATTGGCACAGTGCTCACTCACAATGCACAGCTCAGGCTGGTACGAGACGATCCCCGTGGCACCCGTTGGCACACTGTATGCCCACAGGAGGCAGCTCGGGCTGGCATGGGATTATCCCCTTGCACACATTGGCACAGTGCACACTCACAATGGACAGCTCAGGCTGGTATGAGACGATCCCCATGGCACCCGTTGGCACACTGTATGCCCACAGGAGGCAGGTCGGGCTGGCATGGGATTATCCCGTTGCACACATTGGCACAGTGCACACTCACAATGCACAGCTCAGGCTGGTACGAGACGATCCCCGTGGCACCCGTTGGCACATTGTATGCCCACACGAGGCAGCTCGGGCTGGCATGGGATTATCCCCTTGCACACATTGGCACAGTGTTCACAATGCACAGCTCAGGCTGGTACGAGACGATCCCCGTGGCAACCGTTGGCACACTGTATGCCCACAGGAGGCAGCTCGGGCTCGCATGGGATGGGATTATCCTCTTGCACACATTGGCACAGTGCACACTCACAATGCACAGCTCAGGCTGGTACGAGACGACCCCCGTGGCACCCGTTGGCACACTGTATGCCCACAGGAGGCAGCTCGGGCTGGCATGGGATGGGATTATCCCCTTGCACACATTGGCACAGTGTTCACTCACAATGCACAGCTCAGGCTGGTACGAGACGATCCCCGTGGCACCCGTTGGCACACTGTATGCCTACAGGAGGCAGCTCGGGCTGGCATGGGATGGGATTATCCCCTTGCACACATTGGCACAGTGCTCACTCACAATGCACAGCTCAGGCTGGTACGAGACGACCCCCGTGGCACCCGTTGGCACACTGTATGCCCACAGGAGGCAGCTCGGGCTGGCATGGGATTATCCCCTTGCACACATTGGCACAGTGTTCACAATGCACAGCTCAGGCTGGTACGAGACGATCCCCGTGGCAACCGTTGGCACACTGTATGCCCACAGGAGGCAGCTCGGGCTGGCATGGGATTATCCCCTTGCAGACATTGGCACAGTGCACCCTCACAATGCACAGCTCAGGCTGGTATGAGACGACCCCCGTGGCACCCGTTGGCACACTGTATGCCCACAGGAGGCAGCTCGGGCTGGCATGGGATGGGATTATCCCCTTGCACACATTGGCACAGTGTTCACTCACAATGCACAGCTCAGGCTGGTACGAGACGATCCCCGTGGCACCCGTTGGCACACTGTATGCCTACAGGAGGCATCTCGGGCTGGCATGGGATGGGATTATCCCCTTGCACACATTGGCACAGTGCTCACTCACAATGCACAGCTCAGGCTGGTACGAGACGATCCCCGTGGCACCCGTTGGCACACTGTATGCCCACAGGAGGCAGCTCGGGCTGGCATGGGATTATCCCCTTGCACACATTGGCACAGTGTTCAATCACAATGCACAGCTCAGGCTGGTACGAGACGACCCCCGTGGCACCCGTTGGCACACTGTATGCCCACAGGAGGCAGCTCGGGCTGGCATGGGATTATCCCCTTGCACACATTGGCACAGTGCACCCTCACAATGCACAGCTCAGGCTGGTACGAGACGACCCCCGTGGCACCCGTTGGCACACTGTATGCCCACAGGAGGCAGCTCGGGCTGGCATGGGATTATCCCCTTGCACACATTGGCACAGTGCACCCTCACAATGCACAGCTCAGGCTGGTACGAGACGACCCCCGTGGCACCCTGTATGCCCACAGGAGGCAGCTCGGGCTGGCATGGGTTAATCCCCAGTGCATTGCTGAGTGGCCGGGGTGCAGAGACTGATTTTGCTGCTGGCGGCTTGCTCCGTGCCCTGCCGCCTGCAGATAAACCACTCACTTCCCTCGCCAATTACAGGCTTTGATGAGAGGGGAGATTGAGCAGCAGAGCCGGCTCAGACCTGGCATTTGCAGAAGTCTAAAGCCGCCTTTATTGATCTCTCCCACTTCCCTGGCTGCTTCTGTCTCACCCCAGAATCTCTCATTTCCTGTCGTGCTCCAGCTCTGCGGAGACCAAAATAAACAGGAGTCATCTTTACCTCTTCCGGGGGTGCTCTGGGCGCCTTTGCATTCAGTGCAAGGCGAGTTACCCCAGGGGGCCTGCAGCCGAAGACGAGGATGAGGATGAGGGGTTTCAAATCCCTGGTGCGCGCTAATCGGCTCCTAAACACCCGGAAGAAGGCAGAGATAGTGCAAGCCGCGGTGTTTGCCCCACCCCCGGTGACCATCAGGACGCTAATGCACATCCCAGTGCCCCGGGGCAGAGCCTTAAAGGGGTCATTGCCCCTCCCTCCGAAAGTGTTTTGAATACCCTGGAGGTCTCCAGAGACCCCTGTCCCACCCCCGCACTTTGAGGGAGCCCTAGTAGAAAGGAATTGGTTTTTAAATCATTTTAAAAGTGCAGCACAGGCCCCACTCCCAACCCCCCTATCCTTGCCAAAATCTGCCCCCGCCCCCCAGGCCAGGAACCCCCTGCTAGGACTGGAGCCCGGGGGGGGGGGAGGGAGTGCTCCAGGCCCCCACTGGACAATCAGGGAGAAAATAATGAATAAGGAGGGGTCCAGAGGAGGGAGGTCCTGGCTTGGGGGGGAGGGGTCAGATATTTGCACTGATGGGGAAGGGTTGGGAGTGTGGGGGGGGGGGGGGGGGGGATCTATCCAGACTCCTGATGTTTTTTAAACACTTGCAGGGGTGGAGGTGGGGAGTGGCAGTCCCACAGTCCCGGGGCCACCATCGTGCATTCTCCGGGGGGGGGGGGGGGGGGGGGATATTATCCACCACCTTGCTAGTCCCACAGGGAAAGATCCTGCAGGACTTACAAAGCAGAAGGCTCTTCTAATGCAGCTTTCTGACTCTCAAAGTATTTTTCTCTGGGGGCTTAATCACTGAGCCCCTAAGCTATGCCAAGTTCTATCCAGGCAAGAGCTACGCAAAATGGTGCATGGGAAAAAGATAATTGGCTTAGTTGGGCCAGCGCCATGGAAGGCAGCTCCACCGGACACGAGACTGGAATCAAACTCTTTGCGTTTTAGGAAAAAGTCAAACTTGGCTGTTTGCTTTATAGTTGGGGAGGTTGGGTGCTGCTCTATAGGACAGGCTGGGATTATGATGGTTTTATTGGTATTATTTGACTATGTTGATTGTTTCTGGGATTTTGTTTAATTTTATTGTATTTTATTTTTAGTTATTGTTATTATTATGTTTTACGACTTGCACCGCTCTGAGCAAGTCCGGTACCTGATTTAGCAGTTTAAAAGAATTTTGAAATGAATAAAATGAATGGTAGTAGCTGAGGCAATAGAGAGCGAAGTGGCTTGCCCAAGGTCACAAGGAGCGTCCGTGAGAGAAGCAGAATCTGAATCCTGATTTCCCTGGTCTGGCCACTCAGCCACTCCTCCATTCCAGCTCTCGTTTCTCCACGTGTGTATCTCTCCACGCCTGTGTCTCTCCACGTCTGTGTCTCTGCACGTCTGTGTCTCTGCACGACTGTGTCTCTCCACGTCTGTGTCTCTCCACGTCTCTGTCTCTGCACGTCTCTGTCTCTCCTCGTCTGCGTCTCTCCACGCCTGTGTCTCTCCACGTCTCTGTCTCTGCACGTCCTGTCTCTCCTCGTCTGCGTCTCTCCACGCCTGTGTCTCTCCACGTCTGTGTCTCTCCACGCCTGTGTCTCTCCACGTCTCTGTCTCTCCACGCCTGTGTCTCTCCACGTCTGTGTCTCTGCACGTCTGTGTCTCTCCACGTCTCTGTCTCTCCACGTCTGTGTCTCTCCACGCCTGTGTCTCTGCACGTCTGTGTCTCTCCACGCCTGTGTCTCTGCACGTCTGTGTCTCTCCACGTCTGTGTCTCTCCATGCCTGTGTCTCTCCACGTCTGTGTCTCTGCACGTCTGTATCTCTCCACGTCTGTGTCTCTCCACGCCTCTGTCTCTCCACGCCTGTGTCTCTGCACGTCTGTGTCTCTCCATGCCTGTGTCTCTCCACGTCTGTGTCTCTGCACGCCTGTGTCTCTCCACGCCTGTGTCTCTCCACATCTATGTCTCTCCACGCCTCTGTCTCTCCACGCCTGTGTCTCTGCACGTCTGTGTCTCTCCATGCCTGTGTCTCTCCACGTCTGTGTCTCTGCACGCCTGTGTCTCTCCACGCCTGTGTCTCTCCACATCTATGTCTCTCCACGCCTCTGTCTCTCCACGCCTGTGTCTCTGCACGTCTGTGTCTCTCCACGCCTGTGTCTCTCCACGCCTGTGTCTCTGCACGTCTGTGTCTCTCCATGTCTGTGTCTCTCCACGCCTGTGTCTCTCCACGCCTGTGTCTCTCCACGTCTGTGTCTCTGCACGTCTGTGTCTCTCCACGTCTGTGTCTCTCCACGCCTCTGTCTCTCCACGCCTGTGTCTCTGCACGTCTGTGTCTCTGCACGTCTCTGTCTCTCCACGTCTCTGTCTCTCCCTGTACATGTCAGATTCAGGACTTGTACATGTGCCGTCGTGGGTGGAACGGCTGAATCCGCTTTCGTGAGATTTCAGCCGACTAAAGCTCACCCCTGTCATCACAACACGCACACTTAGCCACCGTTTCTGAAATACGTGTGTGCATAGTCCGTGTGAGCATGCCGAGATTGAATTCAGGTTGGTTCATACTCTGTCAGGCACGTATTGGGAATTTACCCCAAAATAGTTAAAAGAAAGCAAAAATCTATTGTACTAAGAATAAAGTAAAATCAATCCCTCACTCTCAGCTCCTGGCTCCTGGGAGGTGTATAGGGCACCATCTGCCTGCTTCGTAGCTGATCCTTCCTCCTGTCCCTTTTATAAAGGTCATTCTTCATTCTGAGGTTATAACAGAGGATGTGTCTCGGCTGTGTTAACTGGCCCACAACAGACATGACCCCCCTGTAAACAGGACCTTCTCCCTGCTCTGGGGGATGCTCTGCACACTGTAAATATGCAGAAGTCACAACTGGCTAACACCCTGGCCATCCCATCCGGTCAAGTCCTATCAAGGCCATCTGTTCTCCAGCTCCTCCTCCCATGCACACACTGGGATAGTTAGTGGTTTGAGGAGGGCCCTAAGAGGTGGCCATGCCTCTCGTCTCGTGGTGTGTTAGGTGCTGCTTCCCATTCGTTTCAGTGTGTGCAGCATTGCTCACCGTGGACTCTGTCCTGCTTCGCGCGGTGCTTGGCTGCTGCATGCACGTGCTGTGTGGATGCAGAGCAAGGGTTTCAGAGCCTTACAAATAACCAACTTTATTAAAAAGAATATGACCAGTAAGTCATGCTTCCCTGGGAATCTGATCACAGGCCTGCAGGACCGATATGGAGCCCCCTCCTCCCTTCCATGTGAATCTGCCACCATCCTGGGCGCCCCCTCCTCCCTTCCATGTGAATCTGCCACCATCCTGGGCGCCCCCCCCCTGAGAGCAGCCGCAACTTGATGAAAGAGAAAAAAAGCAGGGCCAGGGTCAGTAGCGAGCGCATCTCCTCTCCCCCCAACCCCTCGGCTTTTTTTTTCCAGACCCCCCATTCCCACCCCCTTCCCTCGCCCAACCCCCATCCCGTACCTTCAATCAGCTTTTGCACGCGGCCCGGCTTGCGGCTACCGTGCTCTCCTAAGTTGAATTTTTCCCTTTCTTTTCCTCTGTGACCTGTGCCCCTTCATTTTCCACGCTGAGAGGTTTCTACTTCTGTCCCTCTTCAGGCTCCTTTGCGCCTCCGGCAGGCCTCTTTGCAGCCTCTGCTTCATCCTGAAACGGCTCCTTTTCCCCCCGAGTGCCAGGGCTAGTCTGGCTAGCGGGGGAGGGGGAGTTAGCGGCCCTTCCCTCTTCTCAGCGCGGGCTTTCCTGTATTGGAGCCGCGGTCGCCGTGGGTTCCTTCCCCTGGCTTCCACCCTCTTGCTCTGCACTCATCCACGCTGGTTCTTGTGGGTTCTGTCTTTGCTTCCAGCGTCAGCTCCTTTGGTGCCTTCGTGGCGTTTTGCCAAGCCTCCTGGTAGCGCCACCCTCGGGCCACCCTCTGGGATGATCTTGGCTCTGACTCACTGTTCTTTCTCTCTCGCACGTGCTCTTCTCTCCTTGGCCTATAGTAACTTTTTAAAAGCTGTTCCCAGTCAAGCCCCAAGACACAATCCTCTATATTTCCCCCCCCAAAAATATTTCCAGCTGTCCTCTTCCTGTGTTCTGCTGAGCCACCTCCTTTTACTCTTCTCAGTGCTGTGTGCACACCTTAGCAGTGCTGCTTCTGCACCCAAACTGCTTCGCTGGGCAGGGATCACGCAACAAACCTTTAGTCTTCTCTCTTCACGCTCTCTTTATAATCATAGATCTGGGTCTCTGCCTCTGCACGTCTCGAACGAGAGATCCCACCTCCACTACCACCATATGTGACATAGCCGAGCTGTCTTAGGCTAGAGACATCACACGCCTCTGCACTTCTCGAGCGAGAGATCCCATCTCCACTACCACCATATGTGACATAGCCGAGCTGTCTTAGGCTAGAGACATCACACGCCTCTGCACTTCTCGAGCGAGAGATCCCACCTCCACTACCACCATATGTGACATAGCCGAGCTGTCTTAGGCTAGAGACATCACACGCCTCTGCACTTCTCGAGCGAGAGATCCCACCTCCACTACCACCATATGTGACATAGCCGAGCTGTCTTAGGCTAGAGACATCACACGCCTCTGCACTTCTCGAGCGAGAGATCCCACCTCCACTACCACCATATGTGACATAGCCGAGCTGTCTTAGGCTAGAGACATCACACGCCTCTGCACTTCTCGAGCGAGAGATCCCACCTCCACTACCACCATATGTGACATAGCCGAGCTGTCTTAGGCTAGAGACATCACACGTCTCTGCACTTCTCGAGCGAGAGATCCCACCTCCACTACCTCCATATGTGACATAGCCGAGCTGTCTTAGGCTAGAGACATCACACGCCTCTGCACTTCTCGAGCGAGAGATCCCACCTCCACTACCTCCATATGTGACATAGCCGAGCTGTCTTAGGCTAGAGACATCACACGCCTCTGCACTTCTCGAGCGAGAGATCCCACCTCCACTACCACCATATGTGACATAGCCGAGCTGTCTTAGGCTAGAGACATCACACGCCTCTGCACTTCTCGAGCGAGAGATCCCACCTCCACTACCTCCATATGTGACATAGCCGAGCTGTCTTAGGCTAGAGACATCACACTCCTCTGCACTTCTCGAGCGAGAGATCCCACCTCCACTACCACCATATGTGACATAGCCGAGCTGTCTTAGGCTAGAGACATCACACGCCTCTGCACTTCTCGAGCGAGAGATCCCACCTCCACTACCTCCATATGTGACATAGCCGAGCTGTCTTAGGCTAGAGACATCACACGCATACTCACAGCTTTCTACTTACGCAGTGGTTTTCAGTCTGCTTACCCTCAGCAGCACAGCAATACAACATTGTCATTCAGGGCAGCAATGTTTCAGGAGCTGCCTTCTCCTGGAGGCCCGGGGCCTGTCTGTTCCCCTCTGGCCTATGCCCTTACTCCTGTTCTGGAGGTGGGGGCTGGGAATCTACCCAAAGAACTACCCGCTTGCTTAACTTTTAAGGCAGACCTGTCCAGTACTGTATAAGGAGGGTTTTTATGGACCCTCCTTCACAGCTTGATATAACCACACCTTGAGCATTATGTACAGTTCTGCTCTCTTCATTTCAAAAAAAGATAGTATAACTAGAAAAAGTGCAGAGAAGGGCAACAAAAATGATAAAGGGAATGAAAAAAAGCTAAAGAGGTTAGGGCTTTTCAGCTTGAAGAAGAGACAGCTGAGGGGGGATATGATAGAGGTGATTTTATCGTGTGTTGAGTGGAACAGGCTCATTTGCCCTTTCAGATAGTAGAAGGACTATGGGACACTCCATGAAACTAACTGATGTCAGAGTTAAAACAAAGTGGAGAATGTTTCATCACTCGGCACACGTAGCTGTGGAATTTGTTGCTGGAAGACGTGGTCAAAGCATCTAGCATGGCTGATTTTAAGAGAGGATTGGACAAGTTCCTGGAGGAAAAGTCCAGAAACCATTAGTAGCCAGGTAGACTTGGGAAAGCCATAAGAACATAAGCTTTGACCTAATGGTCAGATCAAAGGTCCTGTTTCTAATAGTGGCCGATCCAGGTTACAAGTACCTGCTATCCCAGGGATTCCCCCAAGTCCACATTAATAATGGTTTATGGACTTTTCCTCCTTAAGAGATGGATCTGCTGTTTTGGATCTGTTGGGTTCTTTCCAGTGATCCTGATTGGCCACTATCAGAGGCAGGATACGGGCTTGATGGCCCTTTGGTCTGACTCACCATGGCCCATCTAATTTTCTTACCTTGCCAGGACTCGGATGGTGTTTGCATGGCCAGCCCCTGGTGTAGAGAGTCTATAGTTGTGCTACAAGATGTGTTTGGCTGTGCCGAAATTAATCAAAGCTAAATCCAAGTGGACTCCAATGGAAGTAGGACTGTGGATATGCAAAAATGACCCCAGCCATGTAAACTCCCAGGTGGTTTTCAAAGGGACAGTTCTACCCTTTAGTTGTCGAGGGTGTAGCTTGAGATTTATAGTGGCCTGAGCTCAGTAGGGAATCTCAAATCTTAGTAGTATCACTAACTGCATCACCTCCATCCCTTCTCTGATGGCCACCACCTTCTCCACAGTCATCCACACATGTGTAATGGCAGAAAAAAACCAACATGGCTGATCTAGTCTGCCCATAAACCCAGCTTGCATTGGCCAGAAATCAAACCCAGGCCTCCCGTGTGGCAGGCAAGAACTCCACCACTGAACCACCAATGCAGGCTGCAAGGCTGGAACAGGACCTAGAAGTGAGCTGGAACCGTAGGACAGGAACCGGAGTCAGGAAGCAAATCACAAGCTGGAGCAGGCACTAGTGTAAGGACCTAGAATTAGAAGTTTCAATCAGTGGTAAAGATTCTGTGTATAAGAAGTTTGATAGCAAGAGGGTAAGGTCAGCCTTTGGGTTGCTGCAAACAGCTTCCTGATTTCCAGCAGCCATTTTGCCTGAGCACAGCCAATCCCTCATGTCCAGGGCTATGGCCTTGGGGAGGGCTTTTCAAGCAGTCTTGCTTGCTACTTCCCCTTGCTTCAGGTTCCTACCTAGTCTGAAGGTTAGGATTCCCATCCTGAATACTGAGGCTGATGGGGGTTTAAGCCCCTACTGGGGTCCTTGCCCTGAGAGCCTCTCCCCAGTACTAATAATGCTCGTGTGCATCACAACCAAGCCTGTGCCTTTCACCTTCACCAGGGCCTTTCACCACTTCCCACTCACCCACACTCATATCACTCACCCACACTCATATCACTCACCCACACTCATATCACTCACACTCATATCACTCACCCACACTCATATCACTCACCCACACTCATATCACTAATCCACAGTCATATCACTCACCCACACTCATATCACTCACAGTCATATCACTCACCCACACTCATATCACTCATCCACACTCATATCACTAATCCACAGTCATATCACTCACCCACACTCATATCACTCACCCACACTCATATCACTAATCCACACTCATATCACTAATCCACAGTCATATCGCTCACCCACACTCATATCACTAATCCACACTCATATCACTCACCCACACTCATATCACTCACCCACTCTCATATCACTCACCCACACTCATATCACTCATCCACACTCATATCACTCACCCACAGTCATATCACTAACCCACGTTCATATCACTAATCCACGCTCATATCACTCACCCACGCTCATATCACTCATCCACACTCATATCACTAATGCACAGTCATATCACTCACCCACAGTCATATCACTCACCCACACTCATATCACTCACCCACAGTCATATCACTAATCCACGCTCATATCACTCACCCACGCTCATATCACTCACCCACACTCATATCACTCACCCACACTCATATCACTAATCCACACTCATATCACTAATCCACACGCATGCCTTTCACCCTCATCCATAAAACATACCTGCATGTCTCCTGATCACCTGCACTGTAGTGATAGTGACTTGCATAGTTAAAATGCAACAAAGCAGACCATTTTCATTTCATTAGTGGACCCCCACAAATTCTAACAAAAATTTTCATTTCATTCATTTCTGTTTTTTATTCAAGTCTATGGCTGAACTGAGTAAAAGTTTTTTTTCTGATTTTCTCTGTTGCTGTCTGTGGTATTTCGCTCATTTTGACAGAAATACAGAGGCAGTGTTGACACAAACTGATTCAGAAAAATAATCATGTTCTGGATTCCTTGAATCACAAGATATTAAAAGCTAATGGCCGAAGAGTATTTGGTGCTTCTACTCAGTAGCATCTTAGCTCCCAGTGAGGAGGTGAAGGAAACAGATGATACTGACAAGGTTGAGCACAGAAAAGGAGAAGTCCAACCCCATGCTTGGACAGCCAGCTCCTTCACCCAGTGATGCATACGGAAATTACATCGGGCCTCCTCCAGGGATTTCTGCTGGCTTTTCCCTGCTTAGGCCTTTGTTTCAATTTGCTGGTGCCCATTGCCCCTCATTTGGAGCCTTGGGGTTTTCTGGATACTGTGAGTAGCTGCTTTGTGCCTCTCATGATGCTTCGCTGCTTCAGGCCACTCTTTATGTTTCTCTGACCCGCTTTCACTGCCTTAGGGGTTTCCTGCCTCTTTTGGTGCTTTGTTCTCTCTTCATGGTGCCTTGAGCTGTTCAGGCCACATTTGGTACCATTTTGCCCCTCTCATGCAACCTTGAGGGGTTCCTGCCACTGTGGTTGGTGCCTTTTATCCACATTTTGGAGTCTTGGGGTATTCTGGTAATTTATTGCTTTTGTTGTTCTCCTCTGAAAGTGCCTTGGATAACTCTTCTCACTTTGCTACACTGCGGGTTCTTCTACTCTCCAGGCCACTTTTGGTGCCACATTGATGCGTTGGTCTGCCTTCACTCTTCTGATGATGTCTACTCACCAGTTTCATTAGACATGATTAGAAAACCCCAATCTGGGAGTCCAAAATAGGCTGCATAGTTCCCCCATTGACTGTAATGGGAAAGAAATGAACAAATGCAATAAATTAAAAACATTTTGTTCATAACAAACCAAACAAATGACTGTGACCTATGAAACAAATAAACAAACTGAAACAAAGGTTTTGCCTCTGCACATGCCCACTACCCACTACCCCATATGTCTCTGACCCACACCCAAAATGTTCCCCTTCCTTCATATTTCTCACCAGCAATGGTGGCTCTCACCCCTTCACCATTACCCATGCTTTTCAGCCATACCTGTACCCCCTCACCTGCAGCCATAACACTCACCCGGCCTCTCCAAGTAACCATGCATTTCTTTCTGAATCCATTTCTTTCACCCTCACCCTTGCCTCTCATCCTTACCTGTGCCTCTCGTCCTCACCTGCGCCTCTCACCCTTACCTGTGCCTCTCATCCTTACCTGTGCCTCTCACCCTTACCTGTGCCTCTCATCCCTTACCTGCGCCTCTCACCCTTACCTGCGCCTCTCTTCCTCACCTGTGCCTCTCATCCTTACCTGCGCCTCTCATCCTCACCTGCGCCTCTCACCCTTACCTGTGCCTCTCATCCTTACCTGTGCCTCTCACCCTTAACCTGCGCTTCTCATCCTTACCTGCACCTCTCATCCTCTCTTCCTCACCTGTGCCTCTCATCCTCACCTGTGCCTCTCACCCTTACCTGCGCCTCTCATCCTTACCTGCACCTCTCATCCTTACCTGTGCCTCTCACCCTTACCTGTGCCTGCTCTGATTTTGGTTGTTATGCTGGGGTATAAAATGAGGTGCATTCGTGGCGTGCTGTCTAGCTGGGCACCTTTTGAGATGTACGGACATCTGATACCTGCACCCAGAATACGTCCACCCTCTCCCTTTGCCCTGGACTATCTCTTTTTTATGTGGATATAAGGTTGTGATTGTTTTGAAATCATGCCTGTACCTCCAGGTGCCTGGGCATCCTCTTAACCACATGTGGCTGGCTTACAAGTTAGTTCTATTTCTGCCTGCATAACGGGAAGCTATGTCTTATAGGGGCAAGTCTGAATAGCGCACAGGGTTCGCACTGTGCATTTCAGGCCGTTTTTAAGAAACCACCACGTACTATGCACTTCCTATTCGTGCAGGTAACTGAGTGGGAGGCCAATATAACACGCACACATGGGAAGGAGGTACAACATGGCCCTGGAAGGTGTCATAATTTTTAGGGTTTTCTAGATAAAATCCTTTGTTAAATGGTGCCAGCAGCTGCCAAAGATTTGAGACTGCGTAGTTAGGTTTCCCAAGAAGGCAAGAGAATTTAGGACGACATGGCTTAGCCTTGCTACATATAGATTAGAAGCAGAAAGTATTCCCAGAACAGATAAAGATAAGTTGTTTATTGCTTTAGCTAACCACTGTATTATACGAGGTTTCACACGAGCAATGCGTGCCTTACGAATAGGCATTAAATATAGGAATATTAATATGAGAAAGCATGGATACAGTTAGCTGATTTGTTACTTGCTTATTATCACATTTAATAGATCTTATGTAAGTTCGCTATGTCTTGCTGGTAGCTTGCACCCTGTCAGAGCGCATGCATCCGATAAGGAATACAAGGAAGCAGACTTGCAACTTCTCTCTGGCTCTGATTGTAAAACGTTATTTTTGTTCATACTCGGACACTGAAATATAGAGTTATGCATTTGGGCTTGTCAAGGAATTCCTTAAGGGAGATTTACCCCAGTTTTTCAGGTAATTTCATCAAAGGTCTCTTTCTAACCCAGCTCAAGGTCTGCACGCTATACAAGCTGGCCCGGACCTTTTCACTAATGACCTGGGTAAATGGCTTAGAAACACATTCTCTGAAACTGTAGCCCCACAGTGCTGTGTCTTGTACAGAAGCGTGCACACGTCCTCTCTCTGGCGTAGTGCACACCCCATACAGCCCAGTCACTAGAGGGCAGGCCAGGAAGGCTCCCCGTGCTGCCTCTCTATATAAAACGAATGTTCACTTTAAAGAAGGAAAGGATCATGGGAGTTGGAGTCCTAAGAAGAGAATGGGGCTGCATTCCAAATAATGCCCCGGCAGGGCTAGGCAGGAAATGGGGGGAGGGGGCAGCTGGGAAATGGAGTCCTGGGCCTTCGACGGCACATTTCTGAGCCAAGATAGACTACAGAGAGAGGCAACTTTGGGGAGATTAGTAAACCTCTCAGACTGGGTAGAGTTTGGTTTCATGCAGTTCTTGTGTATACTGTAAAGAATTTCCCTTGTAAATCAACCTTTCCTGGTGAATAGTGAAAGTGATGTCTCTGATTGTGAAATCCGTCCAGAGATCCAACTGAGTGGAGTGGACAGAGCCAGTGAGTGCGGTGCCTTCACGCTCTCTGAGGACTGTACACATACAAAGGCCTGTCTCTCTCAGGAGAGCCTACATACAAGGGGGGGCTCTCCTGAGAGAGACTGTGAGGGCTCTCCAGAGAGATACTGAATGTGTACAGCCCTCAGAGAATCTAGAGACTGTACACGTACAAGGGGGGTGTTATGAGTGCGTCATTCTAGAACCTGTTACGAACCGAGGGTTTGGAGGCCTTCGGCTACTGTTACGAGCACGGAGGCGCGGTCGTTTCTGAAATGGGTGTTGTGAGCCCTTGGCCCACGGTATGACTCAGGGAGGAGCCCCAAGACACACCACGGGAGGTGAGCTGATGTGAGCACAGGTAACGAGGAGAAGGACAAGGCTAAAGCAAAGACAAGGAGACAGAGGTCTCACCCTCTACCGGACCTGCACGCCCCAGGATGACCAACAACTCAATGTTGATCAATGAACAGTCATCCAACCATTCCAAGCCCTTTTGGACTTGCCGCCTGGTAATGGCAAAAGGCGGCAGACCGGACAGAGGACGAGGGCAGACGGAGTCCTTAGAACACAGAAAACTTTGGATGAAGACTCAGGCGAGGACACTAGATGAAGACTCAGGCAAGGATCAAGGCACTGTAGACGAAGGCAAGGATCAAGGCACTGTAGACGTAGGATCAAGGATCAAAGCGCTGGGTCAAGACTACGATGCAGCACGCCCTACACAGTCCACCCGCGGGACTGGTCACAGACCACCCTGGGCTCGAAGCAGACTCTAGGAGAGATAATGGAAGCTGATACCGGAACATGACGAAGATACTGGAGAGGCCTGCACCGGGGCGCGCCCTACACAGTTCACCCGCAAGACTGGTCGCGGACCACGCTGATGCGGAGCAGGTTCAAACAGAGTCTTGACATGGACAGACGCAAATGCAAAGAGCTCCAAAGACTGGGACAAGTTTCAAGCACAGGATTCAAGATTCTCAAGGATTCAAAGACAACTCAGGATTCAAGACTTAGGACTGAAGTAGAAGTCTTTCGAAGGCTAGCACTGCGGAGATGAAGATGGCCTTTGAACCGTGAGGTGCCTACACAGTCCGCCCTTGGGCTGGTCGTGGACCACGACAACGGCATGCCAGGAAAGTGGAGATCAAGGAACCAAGGCATAGAGGCGAAGGCAAAGGCATCAGGAAGGACATCGGACATCAGGAGGTACAAGCGAAGGACAACAGGAATATGAAGACATCTGGAGACACGGACGAAGAACATCAGGAACCTGAAGACATCTGGAGGCATGGACGAAGGGCATCAGGAACATGAAGACGAAGCCATCAAAGCAGGAGAAGACCATGGAGGACCTGGACCGGCCAGAAGACACAGACAACTGTGGAACCCAATCCGAAGGCCAGGAGTGACTGAAGAGGAATCCCTTTTATAGGGCTGAAGCAGGAAGTTGTCATCAGGTGGGGCCTGGGAAATATCTGGCCGCGGGCCCTTTAAATGTAGTGAAGAGTTGCGCGCCGGTGCCTAGAGCAGGAAGCAGGAGGATGAAGCACCTTGGACAGCGGCGTCCCCCTGTGCGCTGAAGCAGATGCAGGGAAAGGCAGGCTGGCTACAGGCAACAGCTGGGATGGCTTCCTGCCGTCCGGTGAGGACCCCAACAATGGCGTCATGGCTCCCTGCTGCGGAGATAAGCCAGCGGTGACATTAGGCTGCGAAGAGGGAGTGAGGTGCGTGGCCTCCCTGCCGCAAGGCAGGGAATCCTGGCATCTGGTCCTGGTGGAGTTCGGCCCTGCCGTGCAGGAAACTTCCGCGACCGCGGGGGATGGTGGCAGTGGCAGACTGCCGTGAAACTAAAGCAGGTAGGTGGAAGGACTGCCTGTGGCTCACCGTGGATAGAACCGCAACAGGGGGCTCTCCTGAGAGAGACTGAATGTGTACAGCTCTCAAATATTCTGGGGACTGTACACTTACAAGAACATAAGAACATAAGAAATTGCCATGCTGGGTCAGACCAAGGGTCCATCAAGCCCAGCATCCTGTTTCCAACAGTGGCCAATCCAGGCCACAAGAACCTGGCAATTACCCAAACACTAAAAAGATCCCATGCTCCTGATGGCAATTAATAGCAGTGGCTATTCCCTAAGTAAAATTAACAGCAGTTAATGGACTTCTCCAAGAACTTATCCAAACCTTTTTTGAACCCAGCTACACTAACTGCACTAACCACATCCTCTGGCAACAAATTCCAGAGCTTTATTGTGCGTTGAGTGAAAAAGAATATTCTCCGATTAGTCTTAAATGTGCTTCTTGCTAACTTCATGGAGTGCCCCCTAGTCCTTCTATTATTCGAAAGTGTAAATAACCAAGTCACATCTACTCGTTCAAGACCTCTCATTATCTTAAAGACCTCTATCATATCCCCCCTCAGCCGTCTCTTCTCCAAACTGAACAGCCCTAACCTCTTCAGTCTTTCCTCATAGGGGAGCTGTTCCATTCCCCTTATCATTTTGGTAGCCCTTCTCTGTACCTTCTCCATTGCAACTATATCTTTTTTGAGATGCGGCGACCAGAATTGTACACAGTATTCAAGGTGCGGTCTCACCATGGAGCGATACAGAGGCATTATGACATTAACAATTCCCTTCCTAATTAATGGAATTAACCTAAGGGAATGGTTAATTCCATTAACCATTCCCTTCCTAATAATTCCTAACATTCTGTTTGCTTTTTTGACTGCTGCAGCACACTGAGCCGACAATTTTAAAGTATTATCCACTATGATGCCTAGATCTTTTTCCTGGGTATTAGCTCCTAATATGGAACCTAACATCGTGTAACTACAGCAAGGGTTATTTTTCCCTATATGCAACACCTTGCACTTATCCACATTAAATTTCATCTGCCATTTGGATGCCCAATCTTCCAGTCTTGCAAGGTCCTCCTGTAATGTATCACAGTCTGCTTGTGATTTAACTACTCTGAATAATTTTGTATCATCTGCAAATTTGATAACCTCACTTGTCGTATTCCTTTCCAGATCATTTATGAAAAGCACCGGTCCAAGAACAGATCCCTGAGGCACTCCACTGTTTACCCTTTTCCACTGAGAAAATTGACCATTTAGTCCTATTCTCTGTTTCCTGTCTTTTAACCAGTTTGTAATCCACGAAAGGACATCGCCTCCTATCCCATGACTTTTTAGTTTTCATAGAAGCCTCTCATGAGGGACTTTGTTAAACGCATTCTGAAAATCCAAATACACTACATCTACCGGTTCACCTTTATCCACATGTTTATTAACCCCTTCAAAAAAATGAAGCAGATTTGTTAGGCAAGACTTCCCTTGGTAAATCCATGTTGACTGTGTTCCATTAAACCATGTCTTTCTATATGCTCTATGATTTTGATCTTGACAATAGTTTCCACTATTTTTCCCGGCACTGAAGTCAGGCTCACGGGTCTATAGTTACCCGGATTGCCCCTGGAGCCTTTTTTAAATATTGGGGTTACATTGGCCACCCTCCAGTCTTCAGGTACAATGGATGATTTTAATGATAGGTTACAAATTGTAACTAATAGATCAGAAATTTCATTTTTTAGTTCCTTCAGAACCCTAGGATGCATACCATCTGGTCCAGGTGATTTGCTACTCTTTAGTTTGTCAATCTGGCCTACTACATCTTCCAGGTTCACAGTGATTTTGTTCAGTTCGTCTGACTCATCACCCCTGAAAACCATCTCCGGAACTGGTATCTCCCCAACATCCTCATTAGTAAACACGGAGGCAAATAATTCATTTAGTCTTTCTGCAATGGCCTTATCTTCCCTAAGAGCCCCTTTAACCCCTCAGTCATCTAATGGTCCAACCAACTCTCTCACAGGTTTCTTGCTTTGGATATATTTTTAAAAGTTTTTATTATGAGTTTTTGCCTCTATGGCCAACTTCATTTCAAATTCTCTCTTCTCCTGTCTTATCAATGTTTTACACTTAACTTGACAATGCTTAAGTTTTATCCTATTTTCTTCAGATGGATCCTTCTTCCAATTTTTGAAGGATGTTTTTTTGGCTAAAATAGCCTCTTTCACCTCACCTTTTAATCATGAAGTAATCGTTTTGCCTTCCTTCCACCTTTCTTAATGCGTGGAATACATATGGACTGCACCTCTAGGATTGTATTTTTAAACAATGTCCAAGCCTGTTGAACACTTTTAACCTTTGCAGCTGCTCCTTTCAGTTTTTTTTTCTAACTATTTTCCTCATTTTATCAGTTTCCCTTTTGAAAGTTTAGTGTTAGAGCTGCAGAATTACTTATTGTCCTCCTTCCAGTTATTAGTTTAAATTTGATCATGTTATGATCACTGTTGCCAAGTGGCCCCACCACCGTTACCTCTCTCACCAAATCCTGCGTTCCACTAAGAATTAAATCTAAAATAGCTCCCTCTCTTGTTGGTTCCTGAACCAATTGTTCCATGAAGCAATCATTTATTACATCCAGGAACTTTATGTCTCTAGCAAGTCCTGATGTTACATTTACCCAGCCAATATTGGGGTAATTGAAATCTCCCATTATTATTGCACTGCCAAATTGGTTTGCTTCCCTGATTTCTCTAAGCATTTCATCATCTGTCTGACCATTTTGTCCAGGTGGATGGTAGTGTACTCCTATCACTATACTCTTACCCAACACACATGGGATTTCTACCCATATAGATTCTACTGAGCATTTAGTCTCTTGTATGATCTTTATCCTGTTGGACTCTATACCCTCCCGGACATAAAGTGCCACACCCCCACCAAGTTGATCCTCCCTATCATTGCGATATAATTTGTACCCTGATATAGCACTGTCCCATTGGTTATCCTCCTTCCACCAAGTCTCTGTGATGCCAATTATGTCAATCTCATCATTTGCTGCTATACACTCTAACTCTCCCATCTTACTTCTTAGACTTCTGGCATTGGCATACAGACATTTCAAAGTGTGGTTTTTGCTTGTTTTAACAACCTGCTTTTCAGTTGTTAGGGATAATTCAGAAATCATTAGCTTTGGTGATTCTTTACTTATAGGCACATGGACAATGTTTGCTTTTAATGGAACCTCTCTGTTGGGATGCCCTAACTCTCCTGTTTCATTAGTATCCTTCAAGGATACCTCTCTCCGAACCATGCACTGCTGAGTGACTGTCGGCTTTCCCCTTTGTTCTAGTTTAAAAGCTGCTCTATCTCTTTTTTAAAGGTTAGCGCCAGCAGTCTGGTTCCACTCTGGTTAAGGTGGAGCCCATCCCTTCGGAAGAGACTCCCTCTTCCCCAAACATTTCCCCAGTTCCTTATAAAGCTGAATCCCTCTTCCCTGCACCATCGTCTCATCCACACATTGAGACTCCGGAGCTCTGCCTGCCTCTGGTGACCTGCACGTGGAACAGGGAGCATTTCAGAGAATGCCACCCTGGAGGTTCTGGATTTCAGCTTCCTACCTAAAATCCTAAATTTGGCTTCCAGAACCTCCCTCCCACATTTTCCTATGTCGTTGGTGCCCACATGTACCACGACAGCTGGCTCCTCCCCAGCACTGTCTATAATCCTATCTGGAGATAGGATTCAGGGGGGCTCTCCCGAGAGAGACTGAATGTGTACAGCTCTCAGAGACTCTGGGGACTGTACACGTACAAAGGGGGCTCTCCTGAGAGAGACTGAATGTGTACAGCTCTCAGAGACTCTGGGGACCGTACACGTACAAGTGGGGCTCTCCCGAGTGAGACTGAATGTGTTCAGCTCTCAGAGACTCTGGGAACAGTACACGTACAAGTGGGGCTCTCCCGAGTGAGACTGAATGTGTTCAGCTCTCAGAGACTCTGGGGACTGTACACGTATACAAGGGGGGCTCTCCCGAGAGAGACTGAGGACTGTACACGTATAAGGGGGGGCTCTCCCGAGAGAGACTGAATGTGTACAGCTCTCAGAGACTCTGGGGACTGTACACGTACAAGGGGGGCTCTCCCGAGAGAGAGTGAATGTGTACAGCTCTCAGAGACTCTGGGGACTGTACACATACAAGGGGGGGGGGGCTCTCCTGAGAGAGACTGAATGTGTACAGCTCTCAGAGACTCTGGGAACAGTACACGTACAAGGGGGGCTCTCCCGAGAGAGACTAAATGTGTACAGCTCTCAGAGACTCTGGGAACAGTACACGTACAAGGGGGGCTCTCCCGAGAGAGACTAAATGTGTACAGCTCTCAGAGACTCTGGGAACAGTACACGTACAAGGGGGGCTCTCCCGAGAGAGACTGAATGTGTACAGCTCTCAGAGACTCTGGGGACTGTACACGTAAAAGAGGGGCTCTCCCGAGAGAGACTGAATGTGTACAGCTCTCAGAGACTCTGGGGACTGTACACGTAAAAGAGGGGCTCTCCCGAGAGAGACTGAATGTGTACAGCTCTCAGAGACTCTGGGGACTGTACACGTACAAGGGGGGCTCTCCCGAGAGAGACTGAATGTGTACAGCTCTCAGAGACTCTGGGGACTGTACACGTACAAGGGGGGCTCTCCCGAGAGAGACTGAATGTGTACAGCTCTCAGAGACTCTGGGAACAGTACACGTACAAGGGGGGCTCTCCTGAGAGAGACTGAATGTGTACAGCTCTCAGAGACTCTGGGGACTGTACACGTACAAAGGGGGCTCTCCTGAGAGAGACTGAATGTGTACAGCTCTCAGAGACTCTGGGGACCATACATGTACAAGGGGAGCTCTCCCGAGAGAGACTGAATGTGTACAGCTTTCAGGGACTCTGGGAACAGTACACGTACAAGGGGGGCTCTCCCGAGAGAGACTGAATGTGTACAGCTCTCAGAGACTCTGGGGACTGTACACGTACAAGGGGAGCTCTCCCGAGAGAGACTGAATGTGTACAGCTCTCAGAAACTCTGGGGACTGTACACATACAAGGGGGGGGGGGCTCTCCTGAGAGAGACTGAATGTGTACAGCTTTCAGAGACTCTGGGAACAGTACACGTACAAGGGGGGCTCTCCTGAGAGAGACTGAATGTGTACAGCTCTCAGAGACTCTGGGGACTGTACACGTACAAGGGGGGCTCTCCCGAGAGAGACTGAATGTGTACAGCTCTCAGAGACTCTGGGGACTGTACACATACAAGGGGGGGGGGGGCTCTCCTGAGAGAGACTGAATGTGTACAGCTCTCAGAGACTCTGGGAACAGTACACGTACAAGGGGGGCTCTCCCGAGAGAGACTGAATGTGTACAGCTCTCAGAGACTCTGGGAACAGTACACGTACAAGGGGGGCTCTCCCGAGAGAGACTGAATGTGTACAGCTCTCAGAGACTCTGGGGACTGTACACGTAAAAGAGGGGCTCTCCCGAGAGAGACTGAATGTGTACAGCTCTCAGAGACTCTGGGGACTGTACACGTACAAAGGGGGGCTCTCCCGAGAGAGACTGAATGTGTACAGCTCTCAGAGACTCTGGGGACTGTACACGTACAAGGGGGGCTCTCCCGAGAGAGACTGAATGTGTACAGCTCTCAGAGACTCTGGGGACAGTACACGTACAAGGGGGGCTCTCCTGAGAGAGACTGAATGTGTACAGCTCTCAGAGACTCTGGGGACTGTACACGTACAAAGGGGGCTCTCCTGAGAGAGACTGAATGTGTACAGCTCTCAGAGACTCTGGGGACCATACATGTACAAGGGGAGCTCTCCCGAGAGAGACTGAATGTGTACAGCTTTCAGGGACTCTGGGAACAGTACACGTACAAGGGGGGCTCTCCCGAGAGAGACTGAATGTGTACAGCTCTCAGAGACTCTGGGGACTGTACACGTACAAGGGGAGCTCTCCCGAGAGAGACTGAATGTGTACAGCTCTCAGAAACTCTGGGGACTGTACACATACAAGGGGGGGGGGGCTCTCCTGAGAGAGACTGAATGTGTACAGCTTTCAGAGACTCTGGGAACAGTACACGTACAAGGGGGGCTCTCCTGAGAGAGACTGAATGTGTACAGCTCTCAGAGACTCTGGGGACTGTACACGTACAAGGGGGGCTCTCCCGAGAGAGACTGAATGTGTACAGCTCTCAGAGACTCTGGGAACAGTACACGTACAAGGGGGGCTCTCCCGAGAGAGAGTGAATGTGTACAGCTCTCAGAGACTCTGGGGACTGTACACATACAAGGGGGGGGGGGGCTCTCCTGAGAGAGACTGAATGTGTACAGCTCTCAGAGACTCTGGGAACAGTACACGTACAAGGGGGGCTCTCCCGAGAGAGACTGAATGTGTACAGCTCTCAGAGACTCTGGGGACTGTACACGTAAAAGAGGGGCTCTCCCGAGAGAGACTGAATGTGTACAGCTCTCAGAGACTCTGGGGACTGTACACGTAAAAGAGGGGCTCTCCCGAGAGAGACTGAATGTGTACAGCTCTCAGAGACTCTGGGGATTGTACACATACAAGGGCCTGTCTCTCAGGAGAGGGTGTGCAGCTCTGTAGGTCTCACAGGGCAGGGGCATCCTTTACCTAGACGTGTCTGAGCGGATTCTGCCTATTGTGCATCCCATCCAGGAGCCTTCCTCCCCCCCCATACACACACAGGAGAAATCAAGTGTGACCTGGATAGCAAGAGAACCTGTGACTCTCCGTCCCCTCCTCATCCCTGCCACAGTCATTTCCTGTACAACAGCGATGTTAATCAGGAGGATGCGTCCATCGTTTATGAAAAGTCACTCTGTATCAGTTCATGGAAAAAACATCTTGAATCTGTCATGGATATGTGTTCAGCCACATGCTCCTCATTTCCTGCCCTGCCCTGTGACTCCTGGGGGCAGGAGACTGCCTTACCGACCCCCTCCTCCGTCCGGTAGCCAGACCTCAGCTGTGCCTCAGAGTCAGGTCCTCCTGCGGCAATGCCTCTCTCTGTCTCTCAGTCTCTTTCTCTGTCTCTCACTCTCTCTCTCACTCTTCCACTCTCACTCACTCTCTCAGTTACAAACAGCACTCTCATTGCACAGACAGACGGGGCTTATGCTCCAGTGTGTCCACTCCCCCCCCCCCCAGGACTGGATTTACATTTCCAGCAGCCAGGTATTGGGGGGGGGGGGGTGAGGAGGTATGGCAGCGGGCACCCCTCCTCCAAAATGCAGGGCGAGGTTTCCATCTAAGTGCAGCCGGCCCCCGAAACCCAAGGGCTCAACCTGCGGGGAACGGGGTTGGTAGTGGTGAAGCGTCCGCCTTCGGTCCCTGTCGCCCGTCAGCCTCACCTGGTGGGTCCTCCTCCCAGGATAACTCAGGCCGAGGGTCAACAACCCCCGTCGGGGTCACAACAGTCTAAATCCGATCCTGGGGATTAGGGTCCATTGTGACCCCATCCCAACCCCCCTCTCTCTGTAACTTGGTAACACAGACACAGAAGGGGCTCAGGATAGATCCTGTCTGCCCCTCTCTCTACTGTAACACAGAGATGGAAGGAGGTCAGGGTCCGTCATATCCCTCCTATAACTCAGACACAGAAGGGGCTTAGGGTTCATCAGGTGTGTCCACTCTGCTGCAGATCTTAGTATCATCCGCACATAGACAAACTTTACCTTCTATCCCTTCCGCAGTGTCACTCACACAGATATTGAACAGAACCGGTCCCAATACCGATCCCTGTGGCGCTCCACTTAACACCACTCTCCCTTCAGCATTTCTTTCCTTCCTACCAGCAGTGGCTCTCTGGCACAGTGATAGGACAGGCCAGCGGTCCCTCCGGGCACAGTCTCCGTCACGTTCCTTACTTCGGGGTCAGCAGGCTGGCAAAGGCAGCTCTTTCTAGGGGTGCGCTGCTGTTTGTGTCATTTCCTTTAGTGTGCACAAGCCTTTTTTGTGAGAGCACTAAATTGAATATGCACGTGTATGATGTACTATGCATGTCCTAAATGCACTACATCAATTTAGAGATCAATATTCAGTGGTGCAATCAGCTGTAAAGTAGCTAGCTTAGGATATTCAGCGGCACTTAACCAGTTAAGTCTCTGACTGAATATACTCACCTAAGGTTGCCTGGATAAAGTTCACTACTTAAAGTTACTCAGTCTGGATGGTGATTTAGTTTGTGAATGAGGGACATTTGTAAATGCTCTGTTTTGTCAAGCTAACACCAAAGGTTTGCCCGACAACCACTTTGAATATCCACCCCCTCGTTGCACAGTAAATGCTTTAATATGCATGGGAAGGACCGGATCCAGAGATCTGGCCCAAGACAGCAGGGAATCCGGTCTGGGTGAAGGTCCCTGGGAAGGTTGTATAACTAGCCAGGTCCAGGAGGGAACAGGAGGCCCGGAGAGAGAAGGAAGCCTAGAGAATGAAAATGTTATTGAATTGTAAGTTTATTTTTTTTACTTATATCATTCATAGCCCGCTGATCCACCAGTCTCAGCCGATAGCAATTCACACACAAAGTAAAAACAACCTTATAAAAAAAAAAATCACAAAATAAAGCAAATAACAAACGCATAATATTATCTGGGGAGGAAGCACAAAATGAACTTAAAGAGGAAAAGTGAGGCCTAAGAAGTGGGCTTTCCAAAACTTTCTAAAGCGAACACAGTCCATTTCTAGACTAATCTCCTCTGGAAGGAGATTCCAGCATCTGGGCCCTGCTAAGCTAAACATCTGGTCCCTGGTTTCAGCCATTTGGGCTACCTGGGGAGATGGTACTTCCAATGACAATGTTGCTGAAGAGCATAGGTGCCAGGAAGGGAGGTATTTTTTAACTAATCCTTGGACACTAGCAATAGCGAATGGATGGGAATATCTGTACGAAAGTTGGCGCAGTCAAGAAAAGGTTTAAGAGACTGCAGAACTTGCAATGTGAAGTATGAAGTCTGGAGCACAGAGTTAATGTGCGGATGAAGTGATAATGAGGAATCCATTATGACACCTAAGTTACTTAAGAGGAATAATGTGATTATCAAAGATGAGATTAGTAGGGTAGTTCTCAGGAGGAACGTGTTGTAGTGAAACAATATTGCTCCTACTGATAATAAGGGCTAGTTTAGTAGATATCAGCCACCTCTTAATGTGCCCCATGCAAGAGGTCAGATTTTGGAGAGCCTGATCCATGGTTGAAGTAAAAGGGGGAAAAAACTGAATATCATCAGTGTACAGTTTCCATGAAACATCTAGGCCTGCCAAAACTTCACAAAGGAGGACCCGACAGAGCTTGACCAGCACAGCTGAAACGGAGGATCCCTGAGGGTTGTAATACCACCCTTGTGTTGTTGAACTGCAAAAAATAGTCGCGCTGTTTTATTGTTCTGATCACTAATAAAGATGTTTATGAAAGACTTCTGCCAGCCTGACCTCTGTTCTCTGGCTATCCCAAGGCCGCTTTTGGAGCCACAGTGCACCAAAATAAAACGACTTAAAACAAAATGAAAAACAACCCCACAATGATAAAACAAAACCACCACAAAGTAAGCTCTTTCAGCTGCACACCCTAGTTCTCCTTGCCAGTGCATGAGGCTCTGTGCAGCAGTGCCAGAACCTTCTCACTCTCTGCAGCTGCCCTCAGAATTGGTTTCAGGGTTGTGGGGTGAGGGGTGAGGGTGGGGAGCAGCTGAGCAGCAGCAGATTGTCTCTCAGCCAGATTTTGATGTGTCTGGTCATTCAGACTGCGAACGGACTCAAAGGATGAAAAACTATTCAATCTCTTGAGTCCCTCAAGGCAGGGCTTCCCTAGGCACGAGGACACTGTGCTCCTCATCACATGGGACGCCTAGACATGAGGACACAGTGCTCCTCAATGCGTGGGACCCCTAGGCACGAGGACACTGTGCTCCTCAACGCGTGGGACCCCTAGGCACGAAGACAATGTGCTCCTCATCACACGGGACCTCGAGGCACGAGGACACTGTGCTCCTCAATGCATGGGACCCCTAGGCACAAGGACACTGTGCTTCTCATCACATGGGGCCCATAGGCACGAGGACACTGTGCTCCTCAATGCATGGGACCCCTAGGCATGAGGACACTGTGCTCCTAGATGCATGGGACCCCTAGGCACGAGGACACTGTGCTCCTAGATGCATGGGACACCTAGGCACGAGGATACTGTGCTCCTCGATGCATGGGACCCCTAGGCACGAGGATACTGTGCTCCTCGATGCATGGGACCCCTAGGCACAAGGACACTGTGCTCCTCAACTCATGGGACCCCTAGACATGAGGACACTGTGCTCCTCAACACATGGGACTCCTAGACATGAGGACACTGTGCTCCTCAACACATGGGACCCCTAGGCACAAGGACACTGTGCTCCTCAATGCGTGGGACACCTAGGCACAAGGCCACTGTGCTCCTCAATGCGTGGGACCCCTAGGCATGAGGACACTGTGCTCCTCAATGCTTGGGACCCCTAGGCATGAAGACACTGTGCTCCTCAATGCATGGAACCCCTAGGCACGAGGATACTGTGCTCCTCGATGCATGGGACCCCTAGGCACAAGGACACTGTGCTCCTCAACTCATGGGACCCCTAGACATGAGGACACTGTGCTCCTCAACACATGGGACCCCTAGACATGAGGACACTGTGCTCCTCAACACATGGGACCCCTAGGCACAAGGACACTGTGCTCCTCAATGCATGGGACCCCCTAGGCACGAGGACACTGTGCTCCTAGATGCATGGGACCCCTAGGCATGAGGACACTGTGCTCCTCAACACATGGGACCCCTAGACACAAAGACACTGTGCTCCTCAATGCATAGGGCCCCTAGGCATGAAGACACGGTGCTCCTTAATGCATGGGACCCCCTAGGTTCGAGGACACTATGCTCCTCAATGCATGGGACCCCTAGGCATGAGGACACTGTGCTCCTCAAATCATGGGATCCCTAGGCATGAGGTCACTGTGATCCTCAATGCATGGGACCCCTAGGTATGAGGACACTGTGCTCCTCAATGCTTGGGACCCCTAGGCATGAAGACACTGTGCTCCTCAATGAATGGGACCCCTAGGCACGAGGACACTGTGCTCCTCAATGCGTGGGACACCTAGGCACAAGGCCACTGTGCTCCTCAATGCGTGGGACCCCTAGGCATGAGGACACTGTGCTCCTCAATGCTTGGGACCCCTAGGCATGAAGACACTGTGCTCCTCAATGCATGGAACCCCTAGGCACAAGGATACTGTGCTCCTCAATACATGGGACTCCTAGGCATGAAGACACTGTGCTCCTCAATGCATGGGACACCTAGGCATGAGGATACTTTGCTCCTCAATGCATGGGACTTCTAGGCATTAGGACACTGTGCTCCTCAATGCACGGGGCCCCTATGCATGAAGATTGCACCCCTGAAGATACTATTATCCCAGAGCAGTGTTCAATTCAGGCTTTCCTCCACCTGATGCTGGTAATACCTGTCCCTAGACATTTAGTTATGAAGAGATTTGGGACACTTTTGCAAGCTTGGAGAAGTCCATAAGGACATGTTTCATAGCTTTCTACTTACGAAGGATCACACATTTTGTCTTCCCAATGATAAGTACTAACTCTTCCACTATCTCTTCCTGCCTAATGTTTACTCTACTGCTATTAAATGTCCAATATATGTAAAAAAAAAAATAAAAAAAAATCCCTTTAATTAATGACTTGCTAGAGAATGTACTTTTTTTGCATCTCTGAAACCTGGCTGAATAACAAAGATAATGTTCTCTGAAAACAAATTTCCCACCCTATTTATGAAATATTTCACTTTCCTAGACCTAAACAAAAAGGTGGGGGTTTATTAATAATTAGTCAAAAAAGAACTTAAGCTAGCACCTATGGATTGGCAATTCTAAAATATCTATAAAATACCGAATTAACCCTGTCTCCTAATGAAACAAGAAATACATCAAAGACAAGGTCCCTATTTCTGCTCACCAAATAACATTATACTCATTTAATACTTTTAATTTATCAATTTATTATTATTTCTTCATTACTTATATAAATATATTTAACCAATGATATACACATTTTTAAAAAACACACAACCGTCCATTCATTCATCCTGATTCATACTCAAACCCATGCAAACCACAGACCTACAACCCCTGTAAACCATGAATCCCCTATTGTTTAACTTTTATTATCAGGGCAAAAAACCCTTACTTGAATGGTTATCTAATCAATTACATTGTTACATTGAAGCTGGTATATAGTTATATTGTTAAAGCAAAAGGATACATTTAAGTAATTCATTAGAAACCATTCAAGTAAGGGTTTTTTGCCCAGATAATAAAAGTTAAACAATAGGGGATTCATGGTTTACAGGGGTTGTAGGTCTGTGGTTTGCATGAGTTTGAGTATGAATCAGGATGAATGAATGGACGGTTGTGTGCTTTTTAAAAATTTGTATATCATTGGTTAAATATATTTATATAGGTAATGAAGAAATAACAATAAATTGATAAATTAAAAGTATTAAATGAGTATAATGTTATTTGATGAGCAAAAATAGAGACCTTGCTTTGATGTATTTCTTAATTCTAAAATCTCCACAACTAAACATAGGTCTGGTTTATAGTCCTGCAGGTACACTACAAAGAGATTGCTCACCACTGATTGAATTTATTATTTGCTAAGACGTTCCCTTCATTGTAGGAGACTTTAACCTCCAGGTAGATAAAGCACCAAGAACCGCTGCCTGTGAAACATTTCCAGAGACAATGCAAGCTTTGGGATGCTCCCAATTGTTGCCAAACCTACTCAAAGAGTGGGATTTGCCAATACCGGTAACAGTCTTATCAATACTTCTCACACCATTATACCCTGTCTGATCACCAATTAATAAAGGGGGATTTGCCAATACCGGTAACGGTCTTATCAATACTTCTCACACCATTATACCCTGCCTGATCACCAATTAATAAAGCAGGATTTGCCAATACCAGTAACAGTCTTATCAATACTTCTCACACCATTATACCCTGTCTGATCGCCAATTAATAAGCGGGATTTGCCAGTACCGGTAACAGTCTTATCAATACTTCTCACACCATTTACCCTGTCTGATCACCAATTAATAAAGCAGGATTTGCCAGTACCGGTAACAGTCTTATCAATACTTCTCACACCATTATACCCTGTCTGATCACCAATTAATAAAGCGGGATTTTCCAATACCGGTAACAGTCTTATCAATACTTCTCACACCATTATACCCTGTCTGATCACCAATTAATAAAGCGGGATTTGCCAGTACCGGTAACAGTCTTATCAATACTTCTCACACCATTTTACCCTGTCTGATCACCAATTAATAAAGCAGGATTTGCCAGTACCGGTAACAGTCTTATCAATACTTCTCACACCATTATACCCTGTCTGATCACCAATTAATAAAGCGGGATTTTCCAATACCGGTAACAGTCTTATCAATACTTCTCACACCATTATACCCTGTCTGATCACCAATTAATAAAGCGGGATTTGCCAATACCGGTAACAGTCTTATCAATATTTCTCACACCATTTTACCCTGTCTGATCACCGATTAATAAAGGCGTAAATGACCTTCCTCAACCCGACTCATAAAAGTAGAGATAATAATCATACATTTACCTTCAGGAAAGAATAGACACGGAGGGTAGTTCCAGAAGCAATAGAAAAGGCTCCTTGAACTACACCAAACTGATGACCCCTCGGTATTTGACTCCTGGGATCAGATTGTAAATGACATAGCTGAAAACCTTACTCCTACCCAGACAAAAACTATTAATGAAGAAAAGACTCTCTCTAAAATAAGAAGCCCTGGTACAATGATGATATAAAATGCACTAAACAGAACCTTAAAACAGTAGAGAAGCAATGGCGGAAACGCCCATCAACTGAATCCCTAGGAAAATATAAATTTCTCCTAACAAAATACCAGGTACTAACTAATAAGCAAAAAAAGATTACTATGCCAAACAGATTCACAGGGTAATGTTTAATTCTAAACTGCTATTTGATGATGTTAAAAATGTAATTATTAATTAAGGAACCATCATCCTCCATCTAAAGAAACTATAACTTCTCAAAGGCCGCTTGCAATAAATATGCCACATCCTTTTTAGATAAAATCAATGGGTTAGAAAACCAATTCCCTATCTGTTCTCCCACAAAAGCACCTGATAATTCTAATGGCCTGGTTAAGGGGTCCACATTTGACAGAATAACTAATCTTGAAATCAGTCAAATCATCGCTAAACTTAAGCCTGCTACTCTCCATGTGACCCAATACCAGCCAATTCCTTGAAACAACTACACAGTGCTAGCACTCCTACAAGCACAACTTAATTAATCTTTCTCTATAAGATGGAACTGTACCACATGGGTTTAAAATAAGCTGTGATAAAGCAGATCCCTAAAAATAAAATTGGAAGAATTGATGATTGGGACAACTATTGACCAATATCTAATCTGTCTTTTCTATCTAAAATACTTGAAAAAGCAGTGTTATCCCAACATGTAAATCACTTGGATGACCAAGATATTCTCTTCCCAAATCAATTCGGATTTAGGAAACAACGTTCAACTGAGACATTACTCCTCTCTTTAACGGACTCTGTCTTACAAGGGTTTGATGCTGATGAATCCTATCTTCTCGTACTAATTGACTTAAAAGCTGCCTTTGACATGGTAGACCATACCCTGCTCTGCCAGCAGCTGAACAACATTGGAATTGAAGGCAGTGTTCTCAATGGTTCTCTTCCTTCTTATCTAATCGAACATTCCAAGTCAAACTGGGCAATCACATATCTGATACTTTCTATATCAATAAGGTGTCCCTCAAGACTCAGCACTCTCGGAAATACTATTCAATATTTATATGATCCCACTGTGCAAACTACTGGTGGATTTAGGAATTACATTCTTCCTGTATGCTGACGACATACAGTTTTACATTTCATTCTCCAAATCTGTAGAAAATACTATTTCGACACTGTCAACATATATGAAAGCAATACAGCAGGAATTATCGCAACTTAAACTAACTAAAGAGGATTTACATTCAGACAACATCCAACATGGCATTGAACTGTACAGTCTGGGTAAACAAGCATGGGGATAACTTGCTTGATGCAGCGGTTACTACCCTTAACCATTAAGCCTGATACTTCACTTTTGATGCATTTCCAACATTATTCTCTGCTTCAACGGCAGGAGGTGGAGGAAAATTGGACTCAAACAGTAACCAACAAGGTCCCTGACCTTGGCGGTCTGTGAAAGTAAGTATAGGAAACTGATAAGTATGGGAACTTGCTGGGCAGACTGGATGGCCGTTTGGTCTTTTTCTGCCTTCATTCTATGTTTCTATGTATGTGTATTACATCGGTTGAAATCTCTATTAACTTTTGAAGACTTCAACACTGTATTGCAAACTCTAATTTTCTCAAACTTAGATTACTGTAACTCCTTATTTCTCGGTCTTCCCGCTTGCCTCTTAAAACCATTACAAATACTACAACAATGCTTCAGCAAGGCTCTTGTAGGATCCAGGAAATTTGATCACATTTCACCCTCGCTGATTTCACTACTCTGGCTGCCAGTACAATCCCGAATCTATTTTAAAGTATTAATGCTAATATTCAGACTCATTCATTCTACGTATGATAAGGGGTGACATTACAACCCATACACACCGCCAGAGGACACCAAGATCCCAAAATAAGGGATTACTGGACTGTTCCAACCCATACGGAGCACACACCTGACACATGTAAGAGAGCGGAGTATTTTCCCTTTGTGGGCCCAAACCTTTGGAAATCTACGCTTGATACCAGAGAGAAAGAGATTTAAATGGACCCTAAAAAACATGGCTATTCAAAAATGCAGCAACCTAACTTTAACCAGCAGAATGTAGGGATCTACAATAACAAGAAGGACAAGAGATACTAATTGATGCTTGAGAAATACATTCACGAGAGATTGTAAGAAGAATCTCAATACAACGTACAGAATAATATGTGAAATGTATTTATTTTATTTTGTACATCACGTCTTTTGTCCTTGATCTTTAATTATATGCATTAGAACATTTGAATTTTGATAGATGTTAATGCCTGATAATGAATACTTCCGCTGTAACCCGTCATTATTTGCTGATTTATACCTATGAATGTCATTCTTGTGAACCGTGGTGATCTTGACATGGAACGATGATATATAAAATGTCTAAATACAAATAATTA